>NC_056739.1:1725956125-1726223804 GCF_019279795.1 Protopterus annectens | reverse complement strand
CAGAACCAGAAGAACACCCAGGCTTCAGTTCCAGGGTACGCACAGGACTAAACAGTGGGGGGCTCCCACTTCCAAATCAGGGAGTAGTAAGACCCTCCTCCCCCAATGGTAAACTGTCTCAGTGACTTAACTTTAAAATTTCCAAGCACTTCTCAGCTTGACTGCTCCTTTAGGGGGAAAGATTGCTCTGCAGGCAAAAAACTGAGAACTCATTACCCAGGACAAATGGGTTTTAAATATAGTTTCTCAAGGATACAATTTTCACTTCCACACGTTACCAACCCCAAACGGTTGGCCAGATCTACCACCAAATCAGTGGGCAGAGGCTCAAAAGCAAGTACTCTCTCTCTTAAACATAAAGGCTATTCAAACTGTAACCAACAATTTTTACTATTCGATAACACTAAGCATCATCTTGTTCATCTTGTATATCAATGTTTATATTTCTACAGTTATGTTATTTGAAATGGACATGTTTCTTAATTTTATGTATTCAACGGACTTATTTTAAAGATTTTTTATTGGTTAATTAATTAAATTATTAGGTTATATATAGTGTGTTCAGATAGTGGCAGCTGGTATTTTCTGAAGAAGACATTTTTTCTGTGTCGAAAACGTATCAGTTTATCTGGCGTTAATAAAGCGGATTATTTTATGGTTTCGACCCTTATTTGGTCTCTCCAAGTGAACTTGGTTTTGGGTGCTATTCAATCTGTACCAAAAGAGAAAAAGGGACAAGGTTTCTACTCGAGACTTTTCCTGGTACCCAGAAAAGACAACTCTTGGCGTCCTATCCTGGACCTTTCTATATTAAACACCTTTTTGGTGATTCCAAAATTCAAGATGCTAACTCTTCACCAGTTGCTTCCTATGCTAGGCAAAGATACCTGGTTGGCAACACTGGATTTAAAGGAAGCCTGCCTGCACATCCCAATCGGGGAATCTTGGAGAAGATACCTACGCTTTAAAGCAGGCTACATGCATCATCAGTTCTCTGCACTGCCCTTTGGCTTATCAACCACTCCTAGGGTTTTCACAAAGTCCCTAGCTCACGTCATTGCATTTTGCAGGCAAAGAAATATTCAGATATACCCATACCTGGACGATTGTCTAATTCAGGCAGAAAGCCAGGACATACTTTTGAATCATCTGGCATTTGTACAAAAGGTGCTAACTTGTTTTTGAGGTACACCATAAATGAAAAGAAATCACATCTGGTACTCTGTCAACAAATTATATTCCTGGGAGCAAGCTTGAACACAGCTTCCCAGATGGCTTTCCTCACACCAGCGAAACAAATTCATTTGACAACTTACTTCAAACTAATGGCCACAAAAACCCTGCTATCTGCAAGGCAAATACTGCAAGCCTTGGGGTTCATGGCCTCCTGCATTCTTCTAATTCCATATGCAAGACTGTATATGAGGAAACTACAATGGTATCTAAAAAGCCTATGGTGTCAACATTCTCAGGATCTAGAAGCAATGATCCCTATCATATCTTGCCTACAGTTAGAGTTCCTTTGGTGGGCAGAGGTCTGCCACCAAAACAAGGGACTACCATTCACTCCATCCCCTGCTGACCAAACAGAAGCATCAGACAATGCATGAGGGGCTCATCTGGCAGGGAAGTGCATTCAGGGCAAATGGAACCCAAGTCAAATGCACCTGCATGTCAATCAAAAAGAAATGTTAGCTGTATAGAATGCTTTGACAGCCTTCAAGGGACCACAATCTTCCAGGACAGTTAATGGCAAGGACGGACAACACCACTGTTATGTGGTACATAAGCAGGGGGGTACCCATTCTTACCCCCTATGCAGACTAGCCATGGCATTGTGAAACATAGCCTTGAGCTATCAAGTGCACCTACAAGCTCTATTCCTGCCAGGAAAATTGAATACACTGGCAGACGGACTAAGAAGAAATCTCATCGACCCACACGCGTGGAAACTGGAACCATGGATTTTCAACATGTTGGCAAGCAAATGGGGGAACCCAGACATAGATCTATTTGCCTCCCCCCAGAACTACCAGTTGGACAGGTATTGCACAAGGACTCCCCACAAAGAAGCCTGGAAAGTGGATGCTCTGTCCTTCAGCTGGAAAAACCTTCAGTCTTCTCCTTTCCCCCTCTGCTCTCCAAAGTTGTGCTACAGGTCAAACAGGACAAACCAAGAATGATTTTGATTGCTCCAGACTGGCCACGCCAACACTGGTACCCACTCCTGCGTAGTGTGTCGCAAATATCTCCATGGCACCTGCCTCAGACCCCTTCCTTGCTGTCTCAGCAGGAGAACCAAATTCTGCACCCTCCGCTTCCAACATTGAACCCTGCAGCCTGGCTAATCACTTAAACTCACCCTTATCTTCCCTCAGCAAACCTGTGATGGATATCATCTTGGAGGTGAGAAGACGTAGTACTAGAAAATCTTATGCTGACAAATGGAAAAGATTCTGTGCCTGGAACCAGTCTTTAGGGATGAGGACAGCAGCTCCCAATTTACCTCAGATTTTGCAATACTTAACTGAGATGCTTCACAAGGGCCTGTGTTTTTCCTCTATTAAAATCCACGCTTCAGCTATTTCAGCTCACTATGACACAGAACCACCCATCTTCTCTCACCCCCTGCTCAAGTAGTATCTCAGAGGGGCAAAGAACTTGAGACCACCCAGGAGAGCTCCTACCCCTGCCTTGGGACCCTAACTTTGTTTTGGAGAAGCTCACTCTACCTTCTTTCGAGCCAGCTGCTACTGCAGACTTCTTGGAAAACAGCCTTTCTTTTAGCAATCACTTCAGCTAGGAGGCTATCTGAATTACAGGCCCTTATGGCAGTGGAGCCTTTCATCATCTTTCATGCGGACAGGGTATTTCTGAGGACCAATCCATCCTTCATGCCCAAGGTGGTTTCCAGTGTGGCTCTTAATCAGTCCATTCATTTGCCAACCTTCTTTCCCAATCCACAGAACAAAGGGGAACTGATTCTGCATTCCTTGGATGTGCACAGACAACTTGGATTCTACTTGGACAGGACTAAATCTTGAAGAAAATCTGAACAATTGCTGGTAGCATTCGCAGCTGGGGCAGAGGGGAAGGCCATTTCAAAACAAACCATTTCTAAATGGATAAGCCATTGCATTCTATTCTGCTATAAGCCTCAAGGAAAACCTATCCCCCAGGGGATCAGATCTCACTCCACCAGGGCTGCATCTACTTCTGCAGCTTTTCTCAGAGGTGTTCCTACCAGGGATATCCTAGAAGCTGCTACCTGGAGTTCTGTACATGCATTCACCAAGCATTATCGTTTACCAATTTTCTCCAAATCCAGAGCTGGTTTTGCCACTGCTGTCTTGCAAAGCCTTATAGCTGGCCCTAATGCTGTATAAACTCCTCCTCCCAACCATAGCTTTGGGAATCTACCCAAATGTAATGACTACAACAGTGAAACACGAAGAACATAGTACAGTTGTGTACACTTACCATAAATGTAGATGTTCGAGTGTTTTCACTGTTGCATTCCTGGTTACCCTCCCTCCAGCCCCCTACTTTTCTCTGGCTATGCCTCTACTTTCTTTCACTATGCTTAAAAGCCTTTTTGGTGTATTTGCTTTTGGTTGGAGGTATATTTTTGTGTTTTTAATTTTATTTGCTCCCCATTAGGGGGGCACCTGACATCTGGGGCAAGAAAAACTGATGTAATGGCGTTGATGCATGTTTTATACACCTGACGTCATGGAAGAAGGGACAGCAACCGACGCAGGACCCAAGACTTTGTTAATCAGCTGACTGAGGGCAACCTGCTAGCAGATTTACCCGAATGTAATGACTGCAACAGTGAATACACTCTAACATCTACATTTATGGTAAGTGTACACAACTGTACTTTATGTGGTACATAAGCAGGGGGGGGGGCATTCCAACCCAGTCTGCAGGTTAGCCATGGCTCTGTGGAACACAGCCTTGAGCAGGCAAGTGCACCTGCAAGCTCAATTCCTGCCAGGCAAACTTAATTCACTGGCAGACGACTTAAGCAGAAATCTGATGGACCCACATGAGTGGAAACTGGAACTCAAATCATTCAAGCTTCTGATCCACAGGTGGAGGGGCCCCAGAGGTGGACCTCCTTGCATCCCCTCAGAACTATCAGTTGAGCAAATATTGCACCAGAACCTTCTAGGGCCAAGCATAGAAAGTGGATGCTCTGTCTTTTACATGGGAAAACCTCTCAATCTATGCCTTTCCTCCTCTGCCCCTCCTCCTGAAGGTTCTACAAACGATCAGGACAAACCAAGGGCAATCCTGATTGCACCTAACTGGCCACGCCAGCAATGGTTCCCCTTTTGCGCAGTCTGACAGTACTGCCACTATGACACCTGCCTCAGACCCTCTCCCTGCTGTCCCAGCAGGAGGGCCAGATTTTCCATCCTCCACTATAAACCCTGAACTTAGCTGCCTTGGCTCATCCCCTGAACTCCTCACCAGCAACTCTCAGTAAACAGGTGCTGGATGTCATCCTTTAGGCAAGGAGGCCTAGTACTAGAAAATCGTATTCAGAAAAGTGGAAAAGATGCTGTTTTGGAGCTAGTCTCAAGGAATGGACACAACTGTGCCCACCATACCTCATATACTAGATTGCTTAACAGAAATGCTCCACAAAGGCCTATCCTTCTCTTCAATTAAGATTCATGCCTCTACCATCTCGGCTCATTATAATACTGAGCCACTCCACGTCTCTCATCCTCTGTTCAAACAGTTCCTGAGAGGAGCCAAAAATTTAGGACCTCCCCCCAGGAGAGCTCCCACTCCAGCCTGGGACCTTAACTTTGTATTGGAAAAACTCACGCTTCCACCCATTGAACCTTCATCTTCAGCAGAGTTAAAATTCCTCTCCTGGAAAACAACTTTACTTCTAGCCATCACTTCAGCAAGAAGACTGTCTGAATTGCAGGCCTTTATGGCCGTAGAACCCTTCATTATCTTCCATGCGGGCAGGGTTTCCCTCAGAACTTATCCCATCATTTATGCTCAAGGTGGTATCTAGTGTGAATTTAAACCAATCCGTTAATTTGCCATCCTTTTTTCCTAATACTCAGAATAAAGGGGAAAGGATCCTGCAATCCCTGGACTTGCACAGGCAGCTTAGGTTCTATCTGGACAGGACTAAACCTTTCTGAAAATCTGATCAGCTGCTGGTCAGCTTTGCTACAGGGGCAGAGGGCAAGGCTATTTCAAAGCAAACCATTCCTAAATGGATAGCACACTGCATCCATTTCTGCTACACACACCCCATGGGAAACCTACCCCACAGGGGATCAGAACACATTCCACTAGGGCTACATCAGCCTCTACAACATTTCTTAGGGGAGTCCCTACCAGGGACAAGCTGGAAGCTGCAACCTGGAGCTCTGTACACACCTTCACTAAGCATTACCACTTACCTATCTTTTCTAAATCCAGAGCTGGATTTGTCACAGCAGTCTTACAGGGCCTGCTTGCCAGCCCTAATGCTTCTTGACTGCCTCCACCCATCCTCAACTTTGGGAATCAACCCAAATGTGATGACTGCAGCACTGAAACATGAAGAACATAGTGCAGTTGTTTACACTTACCATAAATGTAGATGTTTGAGTGTATTCACTGTTGCAGTCCTGGTTACCCTCCTTCCAGCCCCCTGACTTCTCTAAGCTTCTACCTTTTTCTTTTTGTTTTGCCATGTCTTATAACATTGATATTTACTTTCTACTGGGGGATGTTCCACACCATGTAATTGCTTCTTATTGTGGGGGCTCTTGACATCAGGGGCAAGAAAAACTGATGTAATGGTGGCTGCATGTTTTATACCCTTGACGACTTGACGTCATGGAAGAAGCGACCGCATCTGATGCAGAAATCCCAAGACTCTGATATTCAGCCCAGCTGAGGGCTACCTGCAGGCAGACAACTCAAATGTGATGACTGCAACAGGGAATACACTCTAACATCTACATTTATGGTAAGTGTACACAACTGTACTATTTTAAGTAGGTAATTGAAAGGTTGTGAGGTGTGGTTAGAATGAGGACATTAGTAGCAGAGAGACTATGTGAAAGAATAGTATGTTTATGTTAGGGGTGTTGGGGTAGTTGTATATGGAAAGGAGAGCAGGCTATGATTGGTATTGTGTGAGAAGATTGAGGAGGGATCAAAAGATGGTTGGGGTTAGGACGTGGTGTGATGCAGTAGTGGTTTTGGTGAGTATGATTGGATGGCGAGTTTTAATGGGTGTGGTGGTAGTGTAAATGTAATATTTTTTATTTAATTATTTATTTTACATTTGTTGACTGGGATAGTCCGACTGGATGCATGCTCATTTTCAGCGAAGGCCCGGGGAGAAAATCTCCACACACAAATTTTGATATATACAGTACATTGTGACAAACAGTGAGAGGAGTACATAAGACATGAGAATAAGTAACTGTAGTTTCACATATTTACCCTATACATGGTAGGTCATAAGTATAATACATTCCTTCTTTAAGTCATTTAGCCTACACTATCCAATTGAGTTAGTCTTTGGGACACGGTTGAGTTGAAGTCTTAGGGGACAGTGAGAAGATGCTAGTCAGGTTTAGCGCAAGGACAGAGCCAGTGTGATTTAAAATGTTTTCTGAGATTTTCTTTAAATAAAGTTACTGAACAATTAAGAGTGAGGTCGGGTGGTAGTTGATTCCAGATTTTGCCAGTCAAGTTGGCGAATAAGGCTTCACCAGCTGAGTTATTGGATTTGATTGTTTGGATAAGTAGTCTATAGGATGAGTGGAGTTTGCTGTGATTACTATACAGGTTGACAATGTTTTTGAGGGATGGAATATTATCTGGGTGGTGTAGGGCTTTATGGGCTAATGCGAGCTGAGTAAATTTTAGAAGGAAAGGAAGTTCAAGCCACCCTAGGAGATTTACATTGTGGCAGTGGTGTGTCCTATAGGATGAGCCCGTGCCAAATCTAGCTCTGTGGTTGCAGCAATGGGTTAATTTGTTGATTTCAGTACTACGCAAGCCTGTGAATAGGGGGGAGGCATAATGGAGGGTGGAAAGAAGAGGACATTGTGCAGTGGAAGTTCTGGCAAGAGGAGTGAGGAAGGGTCTAAGCTTATGAAGTGATCCTAGTTTTTTGTTTATGGTTTTGATGGTTTGATTAATATAAGCGTCATATGTAAGATTATGGTCTATTGTGACTCCCAGGAGTTTGGTTTGGTCATCAGGGTAGGTAATGGTCCTGTTGTTAGATGTAATGGTCATGGTTGGAGGGTTGGACCTAAGAGTGGATGCAAAGAGAAGCAGCTTAGTTTTTTTGGGGTTTACTAGCAGACGGCGATTAGTGAGCCAATATTCAACAGTATTGAGGGTGCTCGTGGTTAAGGAAAGCAGCTCAGATTGCGAGGAGGCCGAGCAGATCAACGTGGTGTCATCTGCATACTGAATACATGTAGCCTTGGGAATAACAGTATAGACGTTATTAATAAACATGGAGAATAAAAGGGGTCCTAGTATTGAGCCCTGAGGGACTCCTAAGGAGATGGGTAGACAGGATGATAGCTTTTCTTGCCATAGGACTGCCTGTTTGCATCCAGATAGTTAGGACTGAAACCAAAGTAGAGAGTGGGAGTCAAGGGAAAAGCTAGTTAAGGTCTGTAGGAGTAACTGATGGTTGACCATGTCGAACACCTTAGATAGATCAAGAAAGAGAGCAGAAGAGAGTAGATTACTATTACGATTATGGTTGATTACATTGGTGAAGGAGAGAAGAGCTGAGGTGGTGCTGTGAAAAGGTCTAAAGCCATGCTGAGATGCAGCCAGTAGCTTGCCTTCTACAAGGTGGGTTCATAAGTTGTTTCTGGATACATTTTTCCATTATTTTAGCTAGTGGAGATAGAGTAGTGATGGGTCTGTAATTAGATAGTTCTGTAGAGCTACCACCTTTATGTAATGGTATAACAAGAGAAACTTTCCAAATTGATGGGACAGAGGCTTCGGATAATGTTCCATTTATTAGTATTGAAATTGGGTAGTCTGTGATGTCAGCAGCCTTTTGCAAGTATTCTGCTGGGAAGAGGTCAGCAGCTAGAGTGGTGGGCTCTAGTTTTTTGATAAGACAGTGGATGAGTGAGGTAGGAACAGGTTGGAAGCTAAAGGAGGTGGCGGAGTTAGGTTTCTCATTGTCCAGGTAGGAAGAGGGGGGCACGAGGTAGCTGGCCAGGGTCTTGATGGTTTCTATGAAAAAGCTATTGAAGGAGTTTGCAGTGTTTTCTGTTGACTCCTTATTAGGGGTTAGAGGAGAGGGTGTAGGAGTATGTCCTGGATGCAGTAGCTTATTTACTCTAGCCCAGAATTTTCGAGGATTATGTTTTTTTTTGTTGTAAATGGTAATAGTAGTTTTTCTTGTCTAGGATAATAGATTTAGATGTGGGAGTAATAGATGTGTGAGTTGGTGGGAATGGGGGTAGGGGAGTGAAGTAAGCCCTAGCGTAGTGAGGGTGAACGGAGCGGGCTGCACCTCAAGGCAGACACAGTTTCAACAAGCCTGCCACAGGTCAGTACTAGCAGAGAATTACAACTAGTTTGAACACTGTTGTGGGCTGGATTTGCACAATGCTTAAGCTCTAAGGAGATTGAATCTGGTTTACTGCAGGGTTAACTCAGCGTGGGGTAGTGAAGCTCATTTAAAAGAGAGTGGGGGTAGAAGTGAATACAGCTGTTCTGTTAGTGTGCAAACCAAGGTATTAAATGCAGGACAGTTTCTAAAAAATATATATGTAAGGTAGATATACACTGCTTAGATGGGATATGCACTTTAAACTCTTCTTTGTTTTGTAAGGTTGGTTCCGATTCAGAACATTAGTGAGGGTTGCAGTTGCAAGGAAATGCAGTCGCAATGTGGAGGGAGCTTAAACTGTAAAGAGAACAGAAAGAGAGTAGTAGTATCAGTTTGGAAAAGGGGGAAAGGAGAATGGAGTTAGCATGAGAAACAGAGGCTTATGGGAGTAGCAGCTATAGCAGTTAAACTAGTAGAAACGAACAGTGTACATTAAACAGGATTGTTGCAAGTTAGTCTTTACAGCAGTTAGAAGAACAAAATTAAAGGATTGGGCAGAAATATAATACAAGGTAATATATCATAGTGGGTAAACATTCATTACCTCTAGCCATGCAGCACTGTAAAATATTATACAGGGGTGAAGCAAGGCTATGCTTAAAAGTTTAGAGCAATATAAAATAATGCACACATCAAGTGCAAGTATGCAAAAATGCTGAGACTGTACTTAAACCAGCCAATGCAGTAAATAGGTGGCTAAGTAGAGTGGGATTGCAGTGAAATGCACACAGGCATTAACAGTTAACTAATTACTTAGCATTAGTATTAATATTACAGAATATATGTGTGTGAATGAGAGGGAGGATAGAGGAATGGTGAGGATGCAGGGAGTAGAGTTGGCGAAGGTGGATGAGTTTAAATACTTGGGATCAACAATTCAGAGTAATGGTGAGTGTGGAAGAGAGGTGAAGAAAAGAGTACAGGCAGGATGGAGTGGGTGGAGAAGAGTGTCAGGAGTGATTTGTGACAGTACCAGTAAGAGTGAAAGGGAAGGTCTACAAGAGGGTAGTGAGACCAGCTATGTTATATGGGTTAGAGACAGTGGCATTGACAAAAAGGCAGAAGTCTCAGAGCTGGACGTGGCAGAGTTAAAGATGTTAAGATTTGCACTGGGTGTGACAAGGGTGGACAGGATTAGGAATAAGTATATTTAGAGGGTCAGCCCAGGTTGGAAGGTTTGTAGACAAAGCCAGTGAGGCAAGATTACGTTGGTTTGGACATGTGCTGAGGAGGAATGCAGAATATATTGTGAAAAAGATGCCAAGGATGAAGCTGCCAGGCAACAGGAAAAGTGGAAGGCCTAAGATAAGGTTTATGGATGTGGTGAGAGAGGACATGCAGGTGGTTGGTGTGACAGAGCAAGATACAGAGGACCGGAAGAAATGGAAACAGATGATCCGCTGTGGTGACCCCTAATGGGAGCAGCCGAAAGAAGAAGATTAATTAGTAATTGGGTAAATGAAAATGTAATTTTTTTTTATTTCTGCTGTTTCTCCACTATTTTAAATCTTCTTTTGATGTACCCTGCTGCTGCTGTTTCTTTCATTTGCTCATTTTAATTTGTTAAATTTTGTGCATATTGAATTTCTTTCATCTCCTTGATGTGGTAGTCAGAGAACATATGATGGTCAGTGTAATCTAAGTAAAACATGATTATTATTGTTGTATTCTGCATGTTGTTATTTCTGGATGTACTTTTTAAATGCGTTTTGAGTGGTGATATCCCACAGTCTTGTTAGAGGTGTGTAGAGTTGTGTTAGGCATGCACATTTCATGCTAATTAGCTGGAAATATGTTTAGCTGGATGTAACTACACTTCAAGTCTTTGTCCAGATTTTTGATATTTTCAGGCTGAGAGGTATGGCAGATCTTTCAAGTATGCCTTATCCACAAAACACAAAGATACCTCTCCCTGACTTGGACGTGCTAGCTGTGAAAAATCACACTCTACCAACTTTACTGATAAACAGAAAGGGCTGTAGTACTCTTTTTATACCAGTAGGCTTCCTGTTTCCACTGACCATGCCTTCTCAACCTTAGAACCCACTTTATAGGATTCTCTTTCTGCATAAATCCATAACATTCCAAACTACAACACCTTCATACAAAAGCTGTAAAATCAACAAATGCTGAAGGTTGTGATGGGAAAGAGAAAGGTGAATGGGAACATAGTTTTTCAGGAGTGTAATCAGTTGGCAGAACTACATTACAGAGAACTCTATCAGAAATATTGGGGGAGCAGATAGCTGTAACTAAAAAAAATGATCCTTTTCAGCTAAGACATTTTTATTTATTTTATTTATTTATTTATTTATTTTATTTGGATTTGTTTGCCAGGAGGTCTGCTGGGCCAGGGTAAGCCCGTTTTCTGTAGAGGCCTGGGGAGAAAAGCTCCAACAACATGATAAAGCTACAGAATCAAAATACAGAAATCAAGCAGCGATGGTACAGAACACTACATTACAGAATAGGTAATAAAATAAAACGGATAATACTATTTATACAGATGTTAAATTTTAAGTTTGCAAGCCAAACAGGAATGCAGTTGATGACATGTGATAATAGCGAATGTGTTAACAATACCAGTATTGCAGTTTTGCAGTAGAGATGGAAAGATGGAGAGTAGCAGATCAATGATTCTGAAAGTAAGGTATAGCCTTAGAGCTATTACTATATAGGCATCAAGAATGAATAGAAGGTATGGTAGCTAACTGATGTAGTAGATTGTGTGGCTGGGTGGCACCTGTTGGACTTAGTAAGTTGGAAGCACTGAATATGTATATGAGGAGTCTGAGTTCTAAGTGAGATGGAGAGGAAAAGTAGAAAGATTAGGAATATTGGGTTTTTTATAGTTGGTGCTGGTACATGTACATAGCGAGTAGGAGAACAGCAAAGTGTTAAAGCATTCAGGGTTGCTAGCAGACCTAATTGAAGGAGGGAGGACATTCCATAGATTTGCATTAGCATGTGGGTAACACATTTGACCAACAGAAAGGTTAGGTTTTATTACATTAAAGAGCTCTGATTTGATTGATCGCAGCGGTCTGTTTGGGTGATACTTGGTGAGCAGAGAGGAGAGGGCAGGACAACTAGAAGGCTTATAGATTAGCTTATGAGCTGTGGTTAGTTGCAGGTATGTTAGATGTTGGGGAAGTTCTAGCCAGTTTAGATGTTGGAGTGATGCACAGTGGAGGGGAGAAGTGTGCGGCGTTGGTTATGGATTTTGCAATTTTATTGTAGCTTGAGTCCAGTTTGGATTTAAGAGAGGATTGTATATTAGTAAGGAGAGGTGAGTAAGGATGGAAGCAGAAAGGAAGAAGCAAGAGATACTCTTGCTGCATGGGTGAGGAAGTGCTTGTTCCTGTACAGGATGCCTAGTTTCTGATTTTGTTTTTTTTTGATGTTTGTGTTAATATGCTGGTCGAAAGTTAGGTGATCTGAAGTAGGAGATTCATTTGTCTGCAACCTGTGGGTTATGGATCCGATATCGGATCCGAACCGGCATGATTATCCAGCTATGGATCCAAGCTCTTAGCTCCTCCCCTCACCCATAATGCCCTGCTCTCCCTACATGACCTCAGATCTAGTTTGCCGCACTGGTAACCAGGTCTTGGATCTCTGAGCTCTTCAGCTAAGTGATATTTAAAACCTAAAGAAAGCTTTAATTTGAATTTTTGTTGTGAGTTTTGAGTGATTGTGTTAGGTTTCCCTTTATCTTTTGATAGTTTCAGTTTAAAATTTTTAATTTTAAAACTTTAAGTTTATACCCTCCCCTCGCTGGTCGGAGTTTCTGTTTGAGTGTATTGTTTAGGGCCTTGTGTGTATGCTAGTTTAGTACTAGTTCTCTGTCTTTTGTTTTTGTAAAAAAAAAAAAAAAAAGACTTTATTATGTCAGAAGCCCCTAAGGCAATATTTTCCAAGTGCTCCGAGTGTGGCCATAAGCTTTCCCCTGCTGATGGCCACACTCGGTGCGTTCGATGCCTTGGGGTTGAACACCTCACTTCTGGATGTTCCATTTGTGCAGGGTTCAATCCCAGGGCATTGAAGGAGCGGAGGTCGAAAGGAGCAGAGGTCGAAGCTGGTCCTGGCGGGACTTCTACCCCCGGACTCAGCTTCGGCTCCGCTCCTGTGGTGGGTACCGTGGCCTCGGTTCCCTCCTCACCTGCTCCTCCTCCACCTGGGACTCAACCTCCTGCTGCTGGGTTGGAGGAGAGAGAGGCAAGAAAAAAGGATCGGAGAGAGAAGCACCACAAGCGGCGGGCCGAGACCTCTGTTTCGGCCCCGCCAGCTAAGCGGGCTTCTCCTCCGGCCTCCTTGGCTGCTGGCTCCCCCCCCCCCCTCGGCTCCGGTCTGCTTTTCACCGGGGCCTGAGGAGGAGGAGACCCGATCTCCGTCGAGGCTATCGAGGAGGCATTCAAGGCCTACCTCGGTAGCCTCTTCGAGATCCATGTATAGCCTTTCCGATGCCGATCTGGACCGGATGATGAGAAGGTTCATCCAGCCCCAGATGCAGATGGGAGTGCTCCTGCCTCCCCCCCCCCCTCTGGGGGGGAGCTCGACCCCATTTTTCAAGCCTATAGCTCCTTCTCCGACCCGCTACCCGATTTGGGAGCGTTCGGAGCCGGGCAGCTTCGGAGCCGGTGGTGGGTCGGCACCGATAGTACTAGGTACTTCGGATCCGACCCTGCCCTCGAGTGTTTTGGATCCGACCTCTCGGAGCCTGGCTCCGAGCCGGATCCGGGGACTCAGTGTGCCTTGGCGCCGCCTGTGTTGAGCGCACTGGTCCCTCGGATCCGGTGTCTCGGGCCGGCTCGATCCACTCTTCGGATCGAGGGGAGCCGACTTTCGGATCCTTTGGTCGAGGCTGGCTCTCCCTCGGCTTTTGATGTAGTGGAGAGGGCTCTGTTGAGGGCTTCCGGACCCGCGGCACTTGCTTCGCCCGCCCCGCTCCATCTGCACTGGGTCAGGCTTCCACCATCCGGCCACTGGGACAGCCCGCTTCAGTGCCCCAAGCTGTTCCTTTGGAACAAGACACTGCTTGCCAGGGCTCCTCGGACAGCCCCCCCGAGGAAGCCCCTCGCAAGCATACATGTAAAAGGAGGCACATAGACTCCCCCGAGTCTTTAACTGAAGACATGGATTTGGAGGAAGGGGAAGGCTCCCCAAGATCACCCCCCGGGAATGTCTCTTTTGGAGACCTCATGGAAATGCTTCGCATAAGGGGTGGGTGGTCTGCCCCCAAGTCTTCCTCGGACAAGTCCGTGTTCTTGGAGGCATTCGAAGCGGGCCCGTCTACCTCTTGGGTGTCCCCTCCTGCCGACCCCCTGGTGGACCTTATTACCACCAGGGCGTGGAAGGAACTGGACACCGTGGAGCCAATCCCCAAAAGGCCAGACAGAATCCTTAGCCCCCCTGCAGACCATGCCCATTGGAGTAAGGGGCCTCCGGTAGATGCCATGTTGACGGCAGCAGCCACCAAGAAGGAACTCACCCAGGAGAGTCCTTCAGTCCATCCACCGAGCAAGGAGTCTCGGATGATGGACCGCTTGGGGAAGCGAATGTTTAGTTCAGCGACCTTCTCGGTGAGGGCGCTTAACTACTTGGCACATGTTACCAGGATGCAGCGCGATCTTACTAAAGAATACGCTGCATCCCCCCAGAGTCCATGTCGGAGGAGGACAAACTTTTGCACTCCACCCGTATGGCCACTCTTCGATCCGTGAGAACATATGATGGTCAAAGTGTAATCTAAGTAAAACATGATTATTATTGTTGTATTCTGCATGTTGTTATTATTTCTGGATGTACTTTTTAAATGCGTTTTGAGTGGTGATATCCCACAGTCTTGTTAGAGGTGTGTAGAGTTGTGTTAGGCATGCGAATTACATGCTAATTAGCTGGAAATATGTTTAGCTGGATGTAACTACACTTCAAGTCTTTGTCCAGATTTTTGATATTTTCAGGCTGAGAGGTATGGCAGATCTTTCAAGTATGCCTTATCCACAAAACACAAAGATACCTCTCCCTGACTTGGACGTGCTAGCTGTGAAAAATCACACTCTACCAACTTTACTGATAAACAGAAAGGGCTGTAGTGCTCTTTTTATACCAGTAGGCTTCCTGTTTCCACTGACCATGCCTTCTTAACCTTAGAACCCACTTTATGGGATTCTCTTTCTGCATAAATCCATAACATTCCAAACTACAACACCTTCATACAAAAGCTGTAAAATCAACAAATGCTGAAGGTTGTGATGGGAAAGAGAAAGGTGAATGGGAACATAGTTTTTCAGGAGTGTAATCAGTTGGCAGATTTTAAAACTACATTACAGAGAACTCTATCAGAAATATTGGGGGAGCAGATAGCTGTAACTAAAAAAAATGATCCTTTTCAGCTAAGACATTTTTATTTATTTTATTTATTTATTTATTTATTTATTTTGGATTTGTTTGCCAGGAGGTCTGCTGGGCCAGGGTAAGCCCGTTTTCTGTAGAGGCCTGGGGAGAAAAGCTCCAACAACATGATAAAGCTACAGAATCAAAATACAGAAATCAAGTAGCGATGGTACAGAACACTACATTACAGAATAGGTAATAAAATAAAACGGATAATACTATTTATACAGATGTTAGATTTTAAGTTTGCAAGCCAAACAGGAATGCAGTTGATGACATGTGATAATAGCGAATGTGTTAACAATACCAGTATTGCAGTTTTGCAGTAGAGATGGAAAGCTGGAGAGTAGCAGATCAAAGATTCTGAAAGTAAGGTATAGCCTTAGAGCTATTACTATATAGGCATCAAGAATGAATAGAAGGTATGGTAGCTAACTGATGTAGTAGATTGTGTGGCTGGGTGGCACCTGTTGGACTTAGTAAGTTGGAAGCACTGAATATGTATATGAGGAGTCTGAGTTCTAAGTGAGATGGAGAGGAAAAGTAGAAAGATTAGGAATATTGGGTTTTTTATAGTTGGTGCTGGTACATGTACATAGCGAGTAGGAGAACAGCAAAGTGTTAAAGCATTCAGGGTTGCTAGCAGACCTAATTGAAGGAGGGAGGACATTCCATAGATTTGCATTAGCATGTGGGTAACACATTTGACCAACAGAAAGGTTAGGTTTTATTACATTAAAGAGCTCTGATTTGATTGATCGCAGCGGTCTGTTTAGGTGATACTTGGTGAGCAGAGAGGAGAGGGCAGGACAACTAGAAGGCTTATAGATTAGCTTATGAGCTGTGGTTAGTTGCAGGTATGTTAGATGTTGGGGAAGTTCTAGCCAGTTTAGATGTTGGAGTGATGCACAGTGGAGGGGAGAAGTGTGCGGCGTTGGTTATGGATTTTGCAATTTTATTGTAGCTTGAGTCCAGTTTGGATTTAAGAGAGGATTGTATATTAGTAAGGAGAGGTGAGTAAGGATGGAAGCAGAAAGGAAGAAGCAAGAGATACTCTTGCTGCATGGGTGAGGAAGTGCTTGTTCCTGTACAGGATGCCTAGTTTCTGATTTTTTTTTTTTTGATGTTTGTGTTAATATGCTGGTCGAAAGTTAGGTGTTCATCTATGAAGACCCCTAGAAGTTTGGCATATGGGACTACTTTGAGGTAAGTGTTGTTGAGTGAGTTGATGGTAAATTCATTTTTGGTTGGGGGGTGTTTTTTGGGGGGTGAATAACATGAGTTTGGTTTTATTAGCATTTAGGGCTAAATGTTTATTAAACATCCAAGTTTCAGTGGAGGTGAAGGCATTTTGGGTGAGTGTAAGTAGTTCTGAAGTAGACTTGGCCATTCAGATAATGTTGGCGTCATCTGCATACTGAATGTCATCAGCATGGGTTATGCTGGTATGGAAATCATTAATGAAAATGCTGAAGAGTAGTGGACCTAGTATGGACCCTTGTGGGACCCCAGTGTTGATACTGAGGAAAGAAGAGAGGGATTGGTGCTGTCTGGTTGCTTGTTGTGTGTCTGTAAGGTAGTTGGAAAACCAGCCCTAGAGTAGGGGAGATGTGCCTTAATTGGAGAGTTTGGTCAGAAGAAGCGGGTGGGAGACAGTATTGAATGACTTGGAAAGGTTAAGAAATAGTGAGGAGACAAGGTATCCTAAGTATCGAGCATTGTTGACTATGCCCAAGAAAGATAAAAGAGCAGTGGTGGTGCTTTCACTAGGCCTAAATCCATGTTGGGTTGAGGAGAGGAGGTTGTGGTGTAGTAGGTAGTTAAGTAGTTGGCTATGGATACATTTTTCCAAAATTTTGAAGATGGAAGATAGGATGGCAATTGGACGGAAGCTAAATACATCATTATTGTTCCACTTTTGTGGAGAGGGAGGATAAATGCCTTTTTCCAGATGGTGGGAATGAACTCTTGAATGGATCTGTTTAGTTGTATACTAATGGGGTAGGCTATAGCATATGTTGATTTTTGGAGGAATTCTGGTGGTACGTTATCTGGAGGATTTGATCCAGGTTTAAATTTAAGCAGGAGTTTTTTTATGGTGGAGGTAAATATGGGTACAAGAGAGAGAAGTATGGTCTTGTTGTAGCAGATGGGTCGGGGTCAGTGGGTTGATTAGTGGGAAGTTGGCAATGAGATTGACTGCTGTTTTTAAAGAATGAGTTAAAAAGTGAGGCACTTGCAGCTGTGGCCATGTCTGGTCCAGGGACGGGATTACCGCTTTTGTCTGGGAATAGTAGAAAGTTTATGGGCCTCCAGAACTTTTTAGCAATATCTTATGTCTGTCTGACATCAATGTTTCCTAATATCCTAATGTAAGTATGAACACATTTTGGATAAGTTCATTTAATGGGGTATTGTGTTATAAATATTTTCAGCATATGTACTTGCTTCTCTTCCGGTAAAACCTATATTCACTATTGCATACATCTCTTGCATGCCTTTACTCTGTTGCATTTTTGAGTTGTGGCTGAAATGATTTACATTTGGGATCAGTCCACTAGCCTATTTAACGAACTTAAATAAATCAGTTGATAATGTACCATCTTGTATCAATTTCTTAGTACTTAACTTTTTGAGATCTGTATTTTATAACTAGGACCACTGAAATTACAAAAGTATTAACTTTTAGTGTTGAATTCATCTTCTATGTTTTTTCTCCATTTAATTACTTTTGTTTTTTGTTTTTTTTCAGGCGTTCTGGGCTCCTGGAGACACTGGCATTGTTTTTATAGGAAAATGGCATGATCCTTTCAGACTGGGGTCAAAACTTTGCACAAACAGAAGGTAGGAAATGGTTTGCATTTAACTGACTACTTGTTACAGACATACTTTTATTACTTTGTTTATAGCATATTTTTAACCTTTTATTTTACTGTCTTTTAAAAACTAGCTGACACTTCTAATCAAATATATCCTGATATTTTAAAACAAGAAGCCTCCATTCTGCATGTACATCATTTAGTTTGTAAAAACATCTTTTTTGTTGGTACAACAACATTGCTGTCTTTTTAGTGGAAATGTGTGGCTGTGAAGCTTTGCACAAAACCACATCATGACAGTAATGATATCATGTAGAGTCATAGCATTTTCCCAGAACATAGAAGAAAAATGTTTTAAACATTCTGAAGTCATTTTTCATACTATCAGTTGGAGTTTTTGTAATTATCTGTGTTGTAGGACTGATATATTCTGTTATTTTCAGCTTTGTATTGTTTCTTAGGTTATTCATCTCTTTACTATTGTCCATTTTCAAGAAAATGGTTTTCAAACAACTGATTTTTTGACTATTTTGCTTCTTGCATATAAAATAACTGCATCTCCAAAGTGATTTGTCATAGTCTCATGAAATTTTGGTTGTATTTTATTGGGATAGTTACCTAAAACATTAGACTACGCTTCTAGCTTTAAAGGCAGTGGGACAGCTGCATCTTGAATTGAAATGGAAACGGTCATTTCTAATGGTACCTCTCTGCCATGAAGTAGAATGTAGTTTTCCTATTGCACATCATGTCATTTTTATGCTGCAATAAATATTGCTGTTTTTTCTGCAGCAATATGCAAGCACTAACCTAATAATGAGAAATCCTTGAGAAGGCTCAGATGGAGTGCTCCTACTCTGAATTTGTAGCCTGCTGGCCATTTAAACATTGAGGATCCGTGCCACCCTGTTCCTAAAGAAAAACACAAGCAATTGCTGCACTTTTAGTACTGTGTATAAATTTGTCATCTGCCCTTTTCCAAGGAGTCTGTGAAAAGGCTTGCTCCAGCTTTGAAGCATCAGCTCATCAGTCATTTAAACCTCAAATATAAGCCCATTAGATTTAATTTACTGCAAAGAGAAGCAGTGTAGTCTGCTACATTCCTAATACTTGGGACTCGAGGCATAGTTTTAGTCTGTTGACTGTTGGCGTTTACTCCTGGTGACCTGGACATCCTTGTTACGTGGTTTACTAGTTTAATTTTGTTGTGCCTTTGTCTGTAGTTTGCCCCCAGTGTTTGCACCTTGTTTTTTCATTTTAAATATTACTCCTTTACATTAGTTTTTATCAGGCTGAAGGTGCCATGTCTCAGGCTACCACTTAAAGGTGTAGTAACACTGTAATTGGTCTCAGGTGGCCTCCCAGTGTTAAAGGGCTGTACTGCTTACACTGTAGACAGGACTCTGGAACCAACTATACATGAGCAGTGACATAGGTTCAGAGGTAGGTACTAGGCTATTTGCCCTAGGGCATTTATAAGCCTAGCCAGAATGTTGGCTTTCGCCTCCCTTTTAGACTAGATTCCTGAGCCTCTGTCCAGCAGGGCCAAAGAAGTGATCCCAGGAGTAAATTTACGATTACCCATCCACTCATCAAGATTGTCCATTTTCTAGCTTAGCTGTGGCCGGATTGTTTTTTGGAAACCACCTGGATGAAAAAGCTGTGCTATAGTCATCCTAGCTTTGCTTGGCTTATCTTTACTTCACATTCAGTATCAGTTCCCAGTCAGCCCTGAATCATTACATCTTTTCAAAAAATGAAACCCTTCCTCTGTTCTCTTCACCATCATAACTTTTCCTCCTATGCCACATTTCTCCATTTACATAAACAGCCAGATTCCATACTTCTGTCTAGTGAAGTTCTTTGTGTTTCACTGTTGCAGTCAGCACATTTAGGTTATCCTTGCCAGGGTAGCCCTTGGCCGGCCCGAGTACCAGAGGCTTAGTATTTCTGCGTCTGTTGCGGTCGCTTGACAGCTGACGTCAGGTTGTCAGTAGTATAAAGTAAGGCAGCTGACACCATTACATCAGTCTTTCTTGCCATGGAGGCAGAAGCAGTTCGCATGAGTGCCGGTCAGCCACTACCTGGGTTTTCATCTCTGAATTGAACTTGAAGTCTTCTAAAGCTAAGTACCCCATTGGGGATCCTTTTTTCTTGCTCTAACCGATGTCAGAAAAAGTTAACAATTGTCTCGCCTGTGGAAAGCAAATACCACAGCGAGACTTCCACTCTTGCTGCATCACTTGTTAAGGCCCAGACCACGATGTCCCCTGTTGTCGCTTCTGTGCTTTGTTCAACGCCAGAACTATCCATTGTCTGGCCTTTATTGTAGCCAGATATTTTCGTTTGCAGACTTCGAATTCCGATATGGCTTCGGTAAGCCAGCTGACAGCAGATGATCTGAAAAAACGTAAAGATAAAGACAGAGACAGACTGCATAGGTCCAGACCTTCCAACGATGCTTCTGTTAAGCTAGTCGTCATTCCTCCGGTACTCGGTGAGGCACTTTCGCAGCCCCTGATTCCCACTTCTGTTGATTCGCAGGCCACTACCGAGACCATTTCAGAGTCCAGTATGCCGCACAACTCTTCGACTAAGGATCCTGTGATCATCTCTACCTTGGATGGGTCAGGAGCAGCTGAGCAGGCACAGACTTCCGAGGAAGTCCTTCGCACTACTGAATTTTGACACAGACATCTTCTTTCACGACTACTGTTCTTTCAAAAATGACCGAGTTTCTTAGGCCCAGGGTTTGAACCACACCCAAGAAACCGACGACCCACTCTCAGGCACCTGCTACCTTGCCTCAGTCTCAAATGCTTAAAATGGAAGAAGACTTTATCATGCTGATCAGGGGAAGCCAAGCTTACCCCCTCAAAAAGGAAGAGATCTGTCCCCTGTAGTTTTGTCTGAACAAGTCAGATGAATCTGATGCATCTGACTATGAAGACATGCAAGCCTTCTCCACTTATGAGGATTCTGATGCAGGGGGTCTATTCCTTCAGCTTGTCCTCCAGAGGATTTTTCCTTTGGGGAAACCCTTCATACTTTAAAGGAGCATTTCCAGTGGGAGAGTCAGGACTACCCTCAGTCTAAAAAGAGACTCTGGGAATTCTTAGATCTTCCGCAACACAGACCCTTGGCCATCCCCCCAGTCCTGGATGTTGTGGATGATGTTCTCCTTGAATCCAGCTTGACTGCTGATGCCCTAACTCCTGCTCCCAGAAAACCAGATGGGTACTGTAGTGTCCCAGACTCTCACAAATATCTTTTTAAAAATCCAGCAGCTGACCCTGAGGTCATTTTTCAAGGGCCAAAAGAGATTAAAGCAACCTCTGCTAAGAATCCCATACCCTCAGACAGGGATTCCCTGTTTGGACAGATGGGGTAAAAAAGTATACACCTCAGCTACTCTTGCTGTCAGGGCACTAAATTGTCAGTTCCATATGCTGAAATGTCAGCAACATACCCTGGAACTCCTTAAACAAAAAATGTCATCCCTTCCTGCTTGGACAGAAGCTAAAGATTTACAAGACTTAATGCATTCTGCAAGCCTAGTAACTAAACGCACTTTGCACTGTGGTTTTGACACCCTAGTAGCTTCTTGCAGGGCAGCAGTCACTGGATCTGTCATTAGAAGACACGGATGGCTTAAGGAACAACGCCTGCCAGACCATGCCAAATCTAAATTGTTGGATGCCCCCTTGCACAAAGATAACTTATTTGGCACTGAGGTCTTAAAAAAGATGGAAGAAAAAGCAAAATCTACGCAAACAGTTAAGGATTTCTTAAAAGTCCAGCCCCCTAAGTTCAGCAAGCATTGTCCGTCCAAGCACTGCTCCTTTCCTGCTCAGAGTAAACCAGCCCAGCCTAGGCCCTATGGAAATAGACCACCCAGACAGCAGTCCCAGGGAATAAAGAAATCTAAGCAGTGGACTACCACCACTTCAAAACCAGGGAGTTCTAAGCCACCCCCTTATGATAAGAACTCACAATGACTTGCCTCTTCCTCCCCCCTCTGCCCACCTTCACTTAACTCTAGGAGGAAAATTCTCATTTCACTTAAGCACCTGGGCCACCATAACCAAGGACCAATGGGTTCTGAACATTGTGTCTCAGGGATACATATTTTCCGTTCATACCCTTCCAACCCTAAAAGGGTTCCCAGATCTACCACCAAATCAGTGGGTAGAGGCTCAAAAGCAAATCCTTTCCCTTCTCTCTATGAGAGCAGTAGAGCATGTTCCTGCAGAACAGCTATGCCAAGGCTTCTACTCCAGACTTTTTCTGGTGCCCAGAAAAGAGGGCACCTGGTGCCCCATCCTAGATATATCAATTCTAAACACCTTCTTGGTGATCCCAAAATTCAAAATGCTAACCCTCCAGCAGCTGCTACCCGTGCTCCCAAGGATGCTTGGGTAGCCACCCTAGATCTAAAAGAGGCCTTACCTCCACATTCCTATCAGGGAATCATGCAGTAAATATCTCTGTTTCAGGGTAGGATCTCAACACATTGTTGTCTGCATTTCCTTTGGCTTATCTACTGCTCCCAGAGTTATTACAAAATGTCTGGCTCCGGCTATTGCATTTTGCAGACAAAGAAATATTCAAATTTATCCATACTTAGACGACTGCCTTATTCAGGCAGACAGCCAGGAAAAGCTGCTCAAGCACCTGACCTTTGTAATGACACTACTAACCTCCCTAGGATACACAATCAACGGAAAGAAATCCAAACAGGTGCCCACCCAAAGGATAATATTCCTGGGAACAAGTCTGGACACAGCATCCCAGATAGCATTCCTAACAACAGAGAAACAAATTTTCCTGACAACCTACTTCTCTCAACTAGACACCAGGCCCCAGCTATCTGCAAGGAAGATCCTGCAAGCTCTGGGGTTCATGGCATCTTGCATACTACTCATTCCATGTGCCAGAGTGCACATAAGGAAACTTCAGTGTACTTAAAGAGCCTTTGGTGTCAACACTGTCAAGACCTGGAAACTCTTCTACTTATAATTCCATGCCTCAGAAAGGAATTTCTTTGGTAGGCAACAGCATGCTCCCACAACAGAATGCTCCCACAACAAGGGACTGCCCTTCTCCCCACCCGCCGCTGCCCAGACCCTCAAAACAGATGCATCAGACTATGCTTGGGGTGCTCACCAGGATGACAGGTGCATACAGGGCCTATGGAGCCCTCAGGAAATCCCTCTGCACATCAGTCAAAAAGAGATGATGGCTGTGCAGCACGCCTTGATAGCTTTCAGACCCCTTCTCTCTCCAGGGATTCTCCTGATCAAAACAGACAACACCACTGTGATGTGGTACATCAACAAGCAGGGAGGGACTTATTCCTACCCTGTATGCAGGCTGGCCGTGACCATTTGGCTCACAGCCTCTTCCATGCAACTACACCTGTTAGCACAATTCCTACCAGGTTCTCTCAACACTCTGGCAGACCAATTAAGCAGAAACCTTATGGACCCACATGAGTGGCAACTCAGCAGAAGTACCTTCATCCTAATAACTCAGAAATGGGGAACCCCGAAGGTAGACCTCTTTGCCTCCCACACCAACCATCAGCTCAGAAAATTCTGCACCAGGGAGCGCTTGGAAAGTGGATACCCTGTCCTTCCCTGGGTCAGTCTGTCGCTCTACGCCTTTCCTCCCCTACCTCTCATTCCCAGGGTACTGCTCAAAATAAGGGAGGAAAAACCAAGGACCATTCTTACAGCTCTAGACTGGCCCTGACAACACTGGTGTACCCCCTGCTGCCTCGCCTGTCCCCTGCTGCTTCCATGGCATCTTCCTCAGATTCCAAACCTCCTGACCCAGAGGGAAGGGGAATTCATGCATCCCAAATTGCAGACACTCCATTTGGCAGCTTGGCTTATTCCCTAGCCCCAAACTAATCTGCCATTCTAAGTAAACAGGTTCTGGATGTTATCCATGAGGCCAGACATCCTAGCACCAGAAAGTCTTATGCAGATAAATGGAAAGGGTTCTGCACCTGGATCCAGGCTAAGGGAGCCATTACGGCACAGCCCCTCCATCCCTCTCATCCTGGATTACTTAGCTGACCTACTACACAGTGGTCTCTTTTCTCCTCTATGAAAATTCATGGCTGTGCTATTTCTGCTCATTTTCCCATTGAACAGTCCCTTTTCTCACACCCTTTGATCAAACAGTTCCTCAGAGGGGCTAGCAACTTGAGGCCCCCCAGAAGAGCTCTAATGCCAGCTTGGGACCTTAACTTTGTCTTGGAAAAACTCACCCTGCCCCCTTTTGAGCCAGCTTCTTCTGCAGAGCTAAAATTTCTTTCCTGGAAGACCGCTTTCCTTCTGGCCATCACTTCAGCTAGAAGAGTCGCTGAGCTGTAAGCATTCATGCTTGTGGAACCCTTCATCATCTTCCATGCAGACAGGGTATCCCTCAGAACTAACCCATCCTTCATGCCCAAGGTGGTGTCCAGTGTGGCTCTCAACCAATCCATTCATCTGCCCACCTTCTTGCCTAATCCCCAGAACAAGGGGGAAATGATTCTTCACTCTCTAGATGTGCACAGAACGCTCAGATTCTATCTGAACAGGACTAAATCCTTCAGAAAGTCTGATCAATTGCTGGCTAGCTTTGCTACAGGGGCAGAAGGCAAAGCCATCTCCAAGCAAACCATTTCCAAATGGATAGCACACTGCATCCATTTCTGCTACAAGCAACATGCTAAGCCTCCCCCCAAGGGGGTCAGGACACACTCCACCAGAGCAGCCTCCACCTCTGCAGCTTTCCTAAGAGGAGTCCTCACCAGGGACATCCTTGAGGCTGTCACCTGGACATCTGCTCACACTTTTACCAAGCATTACCACCTGCCTCTCTTCTCCAAATCCAGGGCACGATTTGCCTCTGCAGTCTTGCAGGGCATCCTAGCCAGCCCCTACTTTCCCTGTCTGCCTCCACCTATTTCGTCAGCTTTGGGAATCTACCCAAATCTGATGACTGCAACAGTGAAACACGAAGAACATAGTACAGTTGTGTACACTTACCATAAATGAGATGTTCGAGTGTATTCACTGTTTCAGTCCTGGTTTCCCTCCCTCCATCCCCCTTTATTCTCTTTCTTTCCTTGCAAGGGACATATTGGTATTTATTTTCCACTGGTGGGGTTCTTCCACCAGAACCTGGCCTCCTATTTTGGGGGCTCCTGACAGGTTAGGGCAAGAAAAACTGATGTAATGGCGTTGGCTGCCTTACTTTATACTAATGACGACCTGACGTCAGTCCTCAAGCAACAGCAGCTGACTCAGAAATACTACGCCTCTGTTATTCAGGCCGGCCGAGGGCTACCTTGGCAGGGATAACCCAAATGTGATGACTGCAACAGTGAATACATTCTAACATCTACATTTATGGTAAGTGTACACAACTGTACTTTTCTCTGCATTAAAATACATTTTAATTGATTGGAAATATATTGACATGAACTGTTAAGTGTGATAATGGTTTTGTGTATGTTTTAGGTAATTTAAACAGTTGGTTTAATGAGCTGTTTTATATTTATTTGTGTGCGAGTGTTTTTTAATTGATTAGAAATGGATACTCTGATCTGATTGGTTGCTAATTGTTTAAATAGTAGCTTAATTTATTGTATGGCAGTCTGATGAAGCAGTTGTTAAATCGTGAAAGCGCTTACTTTGTTCATTAAATGTATATTTTGTAGCCATGTTGGTTCCGTACCTTTTTTGCCTTTTTACTTGTTTTGTACGTGGTACTGAGCCTTCATCCAGGAACCTGCTTTTGTTGACTTTTAAAATGAAGGACATTTAACTTATGAAATGCATTTTGTATCTCAAAAAAAATTTTAACCTAATTGTCTTATACTATCTGATCTATTCAGCACCAAATATCATACATCTCTACTTCATTTCTAATTAAAATTGGTGGAGTATGATTTATATAAGCATTAGATTTCTGTATTTTATTATAAACTTGATAGAAAAATCTTCATTTATTTAACTAATATTATGAATATTTTACTTGGAAGGCCACATGATTGCTACCTGCTTCTATTTATATCAAGGCTGTAGGTTAGGTATATTTGTTCTGAAGAAGTTCCGCTTGTTTTTATGTATGAAAGTGCTTAACCTGTAATGTTTGTACCAATAAACATCTTTTTTTTTTTTACTTGGATTTGTCATCCATGATCATTTTTGATATTGTTGCTGTTTCATTGCCGGTACTTTAGAGGAAGAACTCACCTTAGACATTGTCTTCAATTTCTTCTACACCTGGTACACTATGTGAGCAGTTTCTTTGGTTTGTTTAGTTTTACTTTGGCTGCACGGAAACACGCTCGTCTTATCTGCCCTTTCTTCTGGAAGCAAAGAGGGGGGCAAGAAAATGTGATTCCTTAAACCCCAGGGATCTTTTCTGGATTCACATGGGGACAACTCCTCCAGGGACAGAGGCAGGAGTTCAAATGGAAGATGCTGTTTTCCCTGCAGAGGAGACCTGAAAAATCAGGGTTTCTAAGATTCTTTTCCAGACAGACCTTTTCAGCACTTCTGAAGGGTTTGCCCGACTACTCATCCCTGGAGGCAGTTAGAGGGCACTTGTCCTTGCACCCAGATACCTGAGCTTCTATAACAAAAGATTCTTGGGTGCTAAAGTAATGTCCAGAGGTTATTCCATACCATTTTTCCAGATTCCACCAACCAAAAGAAAACTTCTCGACATTCCACCCAGTGAGAGAGATGCTGTAGCTCAAGAGATTGAAAAGCTGCTGGACAAAAGAGCCATCCAGGAGATACCACTAAAGAGGATTCAGAACTTATTCAAAGTTCTTTTTAGTGCCAAAGAAGACCGGGAACCTGAGACCGATTCTGGATCTAAGCGAACTGAACCAATTTGTGAAGAAGTCAAAGTTCTGAATTGTCGCGCTTCAATCCATTTTGCCTTTTCTACACAAGGACGTTTCAGTGTGCTGAGTCAATCTTCGGGACACGTGCTATCACATCAAAATGAACAGATGATCCCGAAAATTTCTGCCCCTTTGCCTGGAGTCGAGTCACTATCAGTTTAGAGCCCTGCCCTTTGGTCTCACCACAGCCCCCAGGGTGTTTACCAAGTATGTGGCAGTGGTAGCAGCAACTCACCTGAGACTACTGGGATTCTGAGTTGTTCCATATTTAGATGACTGATTTTTGTCTTGGAAAACAGCTTTTTTAGTAGCTATTACATGTGTGAGGAGAATTTCCAACTCCAGTTTTTCACAAAGATAGTTACTTTCTGAACCAGTCCATTCTTCTTACCTAAAGTAGTCTCTGAATCAAATCCCAGCCAAACAATTTACCTGCCCATGTTTTTCCCTAATTTGTCAAGTAAGGCAGCGTACATGTTGTATCTTTTAGATGTACATACACAACTGTATTTATTTTTCTACACAGGACTAAGGATTTCAGGAAAACGGACCAATTATATTTCTCGAACAGACTGGGATCAGCAGTTTCTAAAATTATTCTACCCAAATAGATTACTGATTGCATTTCTTTTGTATATACTCAACAAGGCCTCTCCCTTTCAAAGGCTCCTAAGGCACATTCAGCTAGATCCATGGCCACTTCCTCTGCCATCTAGACTAGAACTTCCATTGTTGACATTTCTGTAGTAGCCACCTGATCTATTGCTCAATACAAACTAGATTTGATTTCTAGAAGTAGAGCCGCTGTTTGTTTGGCAGTTCTCTGGAATATCCTTCCATGAGGGCCACCCAAGATTCACATAGCTGGGGACTGTCCCATACATTGAGAGAATGAGGATGACAACATCATATACTAATGTTATGTACCCAACATAATTACGTATCTGCTTTATCCATTTCCATTCTTCAATTCCCTATCCTCCTTCCCCCTTCCTTTCATAGGTTCATAGCTTCATACTAGGCTATCTGCCCTGGGGCAATTATAAGCCTAGCCCGATTCTGTATGGCTTACGCCACCCCTTGATTTGAGTATACTGTGTCCTTTTTAAGGTTTAGTTTACTGTGCCTCTGTCTAATAGTGACACAGGAGTAATTCCTGGGACAAACCTACGATCCCCCATCCACTTTTCGAGATTCCTCTTGAAGAGATTCAGTGAGGTGCTCTGCCTCACATGTACTGGAATTCTATTCATCTTCTGGAGTGATCTTATGGATATTTTGGAAGATTTTGTCCCAGGTTTGAACCCTAGCTTTATTGTTACTTCCTTTTTTCTACTATATCTTAGGATATAAAGGCAGCAAACTTGATCTGAAGTATTCTAGACTGGGGCATTATGGGTAGAGGGAGGAGCTTGAGAGTTGGATCCAAAAGTCTGTGGTATATGGCCGAGTCAGATCCAAGGTCAGATCCCTAACCCATATGTTGAGGAAGAATGAAAATAGACAACACAGATGCGTAGTTATGGTGAGTACATAACTTTAATTTTTCTTAAGTGGAAGGCCTTGTGAGACCATTCATTCCCTGGAGAAGCAAGAATCAGGTAGCAGAAAGCAGGACAGTCTGCCTGATTATGAAAATCCTCTAACCAACCCCTGGAACACTAAGCCCTATAGCAGATGAGTTCTGCATATTGCTGCAAGTTATGGGATGTATGCGTATAATCGCACACAACTTCCCTGACGTATGAGGTGCAACACAAGCAGTGTGTGCAAAGTAAGCTCATACTTTGTGGTTGCAACATATAGTACTCCCTGTAGGTGTCAGCCGGACAGCAAGCCAGAGCCACCTCCACCACCAGGATGAGCGAGTTGGCATTGTCTACTCGGTTCCATCCTTCAGGCCTGGCCCCTCATGTATATTTGCCTCTACTCAAATGCAGATCATATTTGTCTCAGTCAGTGGTTCATTCCTGTGTGGTACAGCTCTGTAAACATCTTATCTGTAGATATCATGTATTGTGTGTGAAGTCTGGTCTAGCCTAAATTAAATGTTCATTTAAAGACTGTTTTGCCTTAAACCACATATCCCACCAAACCATTTAGGATAGCAAACCACTTTTCAGTCTTCTGTTATGAGGGCATTATTCTTAAGCACTGTACCCACCTTGCTTCTTGCAACCCTTCTGTGCATATCAGATGAATCAGAATAAATTAATTCCATCAAAACAAATGGCAAAGATTCCCCACAATCCACTGCCACAATAGCCTTGACTCAGCCAACAGAGTGAACCCCAGATGACTCATGGTTGATTAGCAGCATAGTCTCAGGGGGAGGATGGTAGTTAGTGGCTGACATTGGCTTGCCCATCCTAGGTAGTCTAGGTTCACAAAAAAACAGCTGCAAGACGTAGAGAATATAAAACAAACTTGTAGGAAAAAACACTTTAATGACAAAGCAAAGCTTTCGGGCAGAACCCTTCTTCAATACTAATACAATCAAGTCTGCATACTAGAAGCTTATATACAGGTCTAGAGTCACATGATCAGCAGCCAATAATCATGTGATAACAGAACATAAAATGCAAACAACATAATAAAACCTTATAAAATCACTTAATAATATTACATAATTTAGTTAAAATTGGTTTTAAACTAACTTTGCTATTAATTCCTGGAGATTAAATCAACAGCTAATCTCAAGATCCATTCAAATTCCTTAGTCTCCAGGCGATTATTCAAATCTCCACCCCTGGCACTAGGGCAGATAAAATCAATAACTCTAAACTTAAATGAATGTTCAGGACCACAAACATTGATATGCTTATATAGTGCATTATTTTCACAACATCATCTAATTTCAGAATTATGATCAATAACACGGTCTTTTAACTTACGAATAGTTTTACCTACATAGAACGAGGTACAGGATTTACATGTAGCCAAATAAATAACACCCGAAGTGTTACAAGTGGCTGAAATTTTAAAGTTAAACACTTGACCAGTGCTAGGATGTATGAACATATCACTACCATTACCAAACATCTGTACACAAGCAATGCAATTAAAACACTGAAAAGTGCCATGCTTAGTAGCTAAGGTCATAGACTTAGGTTTATGAAAATCTTTATAACACAGTAAGCTTTTGATAGTCTTCATGTTTCTATAAGAAAAACACGGTTTATCACCCACAATAGCTTTCATTTCATCTGAGGCTAGTAAAATTATCCAATTTCTTGATATAATTTGTTTAACTAGGTTAGTTCCTCTATTGAAAGTAGTGATATATCTAACCGAAGTGATTTCTCTATTACTGTTGTTATTTTTCTTTAATGTAGTTGGCAAAATAGCCAACTCATGAGTAAAACTAATAGGTTTCAAATAAGTCCTTCTTGCTTCTAAAATATCTGTTCTAAGTTTATCAAGTAGCTGAACATCATAACCACTCGAAATAAAGTCAGCTACCAAGTCATCAAGTTGAGACTTGAATACATCATCATCTGTATTGAGCCTGCTAATCCTAATAAATTGTGATTTTACCACACTTCTAAAAATATGTGGGGCATGCATACTACTGTAATGCAAATATTTACAACAACTAACTTCCTTCTTATGAACAGTAGTGCTAAGAATTCCATCATTCAGCTGAATATTTACATCTAGATAACACATCATATTTTCAGATACTTGCATCTTAAATTTCAAATGGTCAGTTGTGGAATTTAAATAATCAACAAAAGCATCCAGATCATGAAGTGTACCATTCCATACAATCAAACAGTCATCTACAAATCGCTGATAAAAACTAATGTAGGTAGACAGATTCGTGTTGCTGTACAGATATTTATGTTCCCATTGATAAAGGACTAGGTTGGCATACGTGTTTGCCACTGAGGTACCCATAGCTATTCCTGTTAATTGTAAATATAAAATTTCATTAAACATAAAGATATTATTTTTTAAAACAACATCCATAAGACAACAAATGTTGTCAATGGATTTATAGTCAGGGTTAGGTTGTGCTATTAGGAATTCCCTCAGAAGCTCTAGTCCAACATCATTAGGAATGACCGTAAATAAAGATACAATATCAAGACTAACCAAATAATGCTTTTTTGTTTTTATATCAGACTCATTTCTAGTATACCATTGCTGTAACTTAGACAACAAATCATATGTATCTTTCAAAATGGTATTACAATTAGATAGATATGGTTGTAGCTGTTTGTGCAAGTAAACTGAAACGGGTTCTGTAATCCAGCTTCCACCTGAGACAATAGGTCTCATAGGTGGATTATCCATTGACTTGTGTATTTTTGGGATACCATACAAATGAGGTATCAAAGGGCAAGGTACAGTTAAAAAATGAAACAAATCAAGGTCAATATCACCATTAAGCTGAAGTTCAAATACTACCATATTGACATAACTCACACATTTCTTTACATCTGCATGTGTAACTATTTTAAATGCATTCTCATCATTCAAAAGTAAAGAAACAGCTGAAAAGTATTTATCACGATCCATAATGACAGGCATACCACCTTTATCCGCTTGCTTTATTATAATATCTTTACTATTTTGTAGGCTTTTAAGCGCTTTATATTCTGCAAAACTCAGATTATAATTCTTGTTCCTTATGGGCCGTAGATACAATTCTCTTATTTGTAGTTCACACACATCATGAAATGCGTTCAGTATGGGTGCATTAATTGGGATAAAGGTACTTCGTCGTTTTAGACTGTCCCCCATAGAATTAGATTTACCAAACATGAGCTTCAAATTCAAGTTCCGAACAAACAACTTTAAGTCAGTTAGTGCAGACACAACATTATCACTACAAGATGGTATAAATTTAAATCCTTTACCTAAAAGGGAAAGGTGAGCAGAATTTAGCTCCAATGATGATAAATTCAGTGCCACAACTACTTGCGACTTACTTTGTTGAGTCCTAAAGGGCTCTCATTTTTACGTTTGGTTGTTTGAGATGCCTGTGCTGCATACGACCCTGCAGGCGAACCTCTAGATCATCTTTTAACTGTACCTTGCCCTTTGATACCTCATTTGTATGGTATCCCAAAAATACACAAGTCAATGGATAATCCATCTATGAGACCTATTGTCTCAGGTGGAGGCTGGATTACAGAACCCGTTTCAGTTTACTTGCACAAACAGCTACAACCATATCTATCTAATTGTAATACCATTTTGAAAGATACATATGATTTGTTGTCTAAGTTACAGCAATGGTATACTAGAAATGAGTCTGATATAAAAACAAAAAAGCATTATTTGGTTAGTCTTGATATCGTATCTTTATTTACGGTCATTCCTAATGATGTTGGACTAGAGCTTCTGAGGGAATTCCTAATAGCACAACCTAACCCTGACTATAAATCCATTGACAACATTTGTTGTCTTATGGATGTTGTTTTAAAAAATAATATCTTTATGTTTAATGAAATTTTATATTTACAATTAACAGGAATAGCTATGGGTACCTCAGTGGCAAACATGTACGCCAACCTAGTCCTTTATCAATGGGAACATAAATATCTGTACAGCAACACGAATCTGTCTACCTACATTAGTTTTTATCAACGATTTGTAGATGACTGTTTGATTGTATGGAATGGTACACTTCATGATCTGGATGCTTTTGTTGATTATTTAAATTCCACAACTGACTATTTGAAATTTAAGATGCAAGTATCTGAAAATATGATGTGTTATCTAGATGTAAAAATTCAGCTGAATGATGGAATTCTTAGCACTACTGTTCATAAGAAGGAAGTTAGTTGTTGTAAATATTTGCATTACAGTAGTATGCATGCCCCACATTTTTAGAAGTGTGGTAAAATCACAATTTATTAGGATTAGCAGGCTCAATACAGATGATGATGTATTCAAGTCTCAACTTGATGACTTGGTAGCTGACTTTATTTCGAGTGGTTATGATGTTCAGCTACTTGATAAACTTAGAACAGATATTTTAGAAGCAAGAAGGACTTATTTGAAACTTATTAGTTTTACTCATGAGTTGGCTATTTTGCCAACTACATTAAAGAAAAATAACAACAGTAATAGAGAAATCACTTCGGTTAGATATATCACTACTTTCAATAGAAGAACTAACCTAGTTAAACAAATTATATCAAGAAATTGGATAATTTTATTAGCCTCAGATGAAATGAAAGCTATTGTGGGTGATAAACCGTGTTTTTCTTATAGAAACATGAAGACTATCAAAAGCTTATTGTGTTATAAAGATTTTCATAAACCTAAGTCTATGACCTTAGCTACTAAGCATGGCACTTTTCAGTGTTTTAATTGCATTGCTTGTGTACAGATGTTTGGTAATGGTAGTGATATGTTCATACATCCTAGCACTGGTCAAATGTTTAACTTTAAAATTTCAGCCACTTGTAACACTTCGGGTGTTATTTATTTGGCTACATGTAAATCCTGTACCTCGTTCTATGTAGGTAAAACTATTCGCAAGTTAAAAGACCGTGTTATTGATCATAATTCTGAAATTAGACGATGTTGTGAAAATAATGCACTATATAAGCATATCAATGTTTGTGGTCCTGAACATTCATTTAAGTTTAGTTTTATTGATTTTATCTGCCCTAGTGCCAGGGGTGGAGATTTGAATAATCGCCTGGAGACTAAGGAATTTGAATGGATCTTGAGATTAGCTGCTGATTTATCTCCAGGAATTAATAGCAAAGTTAGTTTAAAACCAATTTTAACTAAATTATGTAATATTATTAAGTGATTTTATAAGGTTTTATTATGTTGTTTGCATTTTATGTTCTGTTATCACATGATTATTGGCTGCTGATCATGTGACTCTAGACCTGTATATAAGCTTCTAGTATGCAGACTTGATTGTATTAGTATTGAAGAAGGGTTCTGCCCAAAAGCTTTGCTTTGTCATTAAAGTGGTTTTTCCTACAAGTTTGTTTTATAGTCTAGGTTCACCATAGTAAAATGGAGGTTTAAGCCTTTTGAGATCTGTGACACATAATTAGTGTACTGCTTAGTTGGGAGGGTGTGCATGCACCAAAGTGCACCTGGACCTTTTGAAAGAAGTAATTATGGAGCTCACAGGCCTTCCCCAGATGTAGTTTGGGTTGAGCCTGGGCGAGGTTAAGGCAGGTCCAGTAGACACATTGAATGAGGAGAGGAGCTAGTGATAGCTCATCATCAGTTGCAGGGAAAAAAATAAGACTGGCTAATTTATGGGAGTTTAAACTTCTAGGCCACATTTCACATGTAACTAGTTTCTTATCAGGATTAAACTAACTAGCCACACCTGTAGAAGATTCACCAGAATGTGGTAGGTCATTCTATTCCTTGCAGTTATTAAACTGCCAGTAGCCAGAGATAGAGAAATCCAAAACCAGGCTCCTCCCCTAAAAATCCCCGCCCCACAAAACCTCAGCCCTTAGTCCCTTGCAAGCAATCCCATTGCAGCCTCAGCCCAGCTGACTCACACCTCTGCCATAACATGCAAAATACCCTCAGTGTGTAACATACACAAAAAAGGAATGACTATATACTAAAGTGCTTAGTCTTAACAAATTAGATAACCTTGAAGATTGTGTAGAAAAAGATCAAGCCTGTTATATTTAATTGGTCTGTGATATGGATAAAGCACCCTTATTGAACCTTGTATTCCTCCAGTAAAACTAGCCATGTATAAAACAAAATCGCAAACCAGTGAAGAAAGTTGGTAATGACGGTTCTTTGCTGCTTTTTTGGAAAACATTACATTTGAAATAACAGTGGTAAGACAGAATAACTCACCACTGCAAAACTCACCAAATTGGTTATTAACAAAAACTAAATATTAACCAAAGTCTAATACTGTTCCTGCAGTAACTTATGTACTCCTGTTTCCACTCATTCTGCATTGACAAACACCATTGTTAAAATTATTACACTTGCTCCAAAAGGCAATATATGCATAATAGAAGACTGGGATGAGCTCTGTAGTACTGTATCCCAAACAGGGTGAGACAGTTATCCCACTCTCAACCAGAGCAACACAACATACAAATAACCATAGTCTTCTTGACTTGCTCATAACAAATTTTCAATTTGGATTGAAACAGGTTTGGTGTTTACCAAACTCAGTTATCATAATGAAATCGGGGCACTTTTAACTTCAAAGCACCTAAAGTACCTCTCCAAGTCATATCAACTAGGTCTTTCTCAGACTAATTGCGACTCCGTCAGGAGCTCCATCCTGAACTGGTTTCTTCTTTAAGTAACAAAATTCACAGTAATTTAGTATATTATATTAAACTCCATACTTAAGCCTGTAATTGGCAAATGATATCCCTTATTGCATAGGAAAATATTAGTTAAAAGATGCCCCCTTACTCAACCACAACCTCAGAACCTTAATTAGAACCAGAAATCCCCTGCTAACAACACTGAGCAGGTAAACTTCTACAAACCTAAGCAAGAGTGTAAATAGCCAAATGTAATACCTACAGGCAAGACAGAAACAGCATGTGAGCCCAAATTATTCTGGGAAATTATAAAGAAGTCACATACTCGGACAGCTGTGATGCTAGTACTACAGGTAAAAACCTACTCCTTCAGTAACCCTGGCTATAACTTTAAGGGCCCAATTTCAAAAGACTTGCTCTCAGTGTAAGTGACCACTTACACTGAAAGCAGATGCATTGGAATCTGGCACCCAGTGTAGGCCTGCTTATAGATAGGCCTTACACTGAGAGTAACTCCTTTGGAACCTACCTCTAAGTATTTAAAAGCTTTGTAGTTCTTTGCCTAGACCTGTCAGGTACTCAGCCACCCTGTTCATCAGTGATCATTGCCAACAAGGAGGATCCATCAGACAAAAACAATAAATAGCCCTTCCTTCTATGTCAGAGCAACTGCAACCAAAGCAGTGATGGAACTAATTGAATAATTAAAAAAAAAAAAAATTACATCCCCAGTTCTTTACACAGCTTATTCCTTCACATGGCTGCCACATCAGTAGCTGAACCTGTATCTGCAGTTTCTCTATTACCACTGGACTCGCTCCCCCATAATTTAAACATGCTCAAATAATTCCTATTCTCTCACCCTCTGGACCATATGATCTTGGCTCCATTTTCATTCTTTGTCCCCTAACAAAGATGTTTGAAAAAATATTGTATGAGCAAATATTTGAACACACAAATTATTACGAGATTCTTATACACTCCCCAGCATGGATTTATGACAGGCTGTAACATTCTCAGTACATTGGGCACAGTATTGTACGAAATCTGCACCGGTATTTTTAAATATTAAAAAGAGCATTTGGGGGAGTAGACCAAAATGCAAAAGCTAAAAAAAAAAAAGAAAAAAAACACAGCCTTAAAAGTTCTGAAATGGCTCAACAACTAATGTTCTCAGCATTTTATTTTAGCTTGTATACAATATTTCTGTAGTAAGGAAGAAAACTGAAGCATAATCAACAGCACTTAACACTAATTATATTTTATAACAATTAGATTACTGCAAGCAAACCTTTTACATAATTCTCACTATTAAAGTTTCTGAATTATCCCTGCACATGAATTCTTGCTATTGTTTGTGGGTCTCAGCCTTATAGTTTCCTTTTCATTTTTGCATACATTTGTTTAAACTTAGAAACTCCTTAAATAACAACTGTCTTTCTTAATGTAGATTTAACACAAAAATGGTCAGTCTTTTTCCATGAATTCTCCCAGGAGAAAAAAAAAAAGTAAAAAAATAGTTTTTTACTCTCTCTGCTTCTATAGACAGGGAAGATTTACTGGAATTTGCCAGGGAATTGATTTCTGTACCCTTTTCCTGTCTTGTAAGAAAGCCCACTGTGAACTCTCCTGTGAGGGAGTTCAGATTCTCAAACAACCGGAATGAGGTTGACAGCCCGAAAGGAGTGAAGACCAAGCATTTGTGGAAATCTCAGTAATTGTAAAAAAAAAGGCTGCAGGTTAAGCTGCAGTAAAAAGTTCAAATGCAGCCATGCAGGCTAGACAAGATCTACAGCTTCTTCAAAGTTGTAAAAAAACAGGCTTGGAGTCATTCATCCTTTTGAAACTTTTATTAAGGAAGTCTTCCAAAGCATTGTCCAGTGCTAGTAACACACAGGTAAAGCAGAAGCATTTATACTGACTGGAGGGATGTGTCCGGGGAACTCACCAGTGGCAGGATGTGGGTGTAACCTTTATTTGGTTGACAGGTAGTGGAAGCCCAGGGAAAGATGGGCCATCTCCCCTCCATTCGAATGTTGTTGAGGTAAAATGATACATTTATTAAGAAGTAAAAAAGTGCAGATGTATTTTGATAAAAGTGACAGTATTAGCTTAAAACAGTTTTAGCAACAATTCTAGAATGAACACAGGTTCTCTAAAAATTCAAGACATTATTATAGCTGGCTTGGTTAAGTCCCTGTATTAAAACAAACGTAAGCATAACATTCAAGCTTGAGAGCCATGTGGCTCGGTCTGCCAGTGATGTCATTTGTATATTGTTATCAAGTGGAAAGGAATCAAAGGATCACTATTGTAAAGTACAACTAAAATAAAATATAAATCTTACTAGTTATTTGAGGGAAGAATTTCTGGCTTAAGTTGTTAATGAATGTGGGGTTAGCGGGGAGCCACTGGAGGAGATGCAGCTCTTTTTAAAGTTTTCATTAGGGAAGCTTCCAAATTAAAATTTGCATAATTAGACTTTAAAAAATAGCAAAAACCAAGTGAGATTAATCTAGTGATGTAGTCAAATGGGGAGTGCAAAACAGAGTGTTACGGAGAAGTACTTTGGACTGTGAGGTACTGTTTAGAGTAAAACCCAAGATTGTCCATTCTGATGCATTTGATTGAGTGTAAAAGTCCGTGTGTGAGAGGTGTGGGGAAAATGGCTGGGATGCTGAAAAGTCAGAAGGAAATGGTTGTGGGGGTCTCAGCCCGGGGCTGGTATTTGAATGGTGGCCATGTGTTTTTAAGAGACATGGTGGATTAATTTCAATGTGTACTGGCGCAGTGGAGTCGAACACAGTGGTCAGGGGGAGAGAGTAAGAATGATGCTTCTGCTATGTAGCACTGAGTAAAGAAATGTCTAAATAGGGATTCCAAAAAGGTCAGTGGAAACATGCACACAAGTATGCCCAATCACGGTAATAAAACATTGTTGAAAAACAGTAACTTAGTGCTCAAACGGAGGGGTAAAATAGTAAAAATAAAGATAAAAGTCCAGAAAAAGGACTGCTCCATATGCATCATGTTTTATGTAGGTAAAACTATTAATCTACTTAAGACTAGAATTGCCAAGCACCTACATGACCTCCATTATTTAAACCGGACAAACCCACTGGCTCTTAATGCTATCAGACACACGAAATGTAACTCCTTCCAGTTCCACATCCTGGATCATATACCTAATGACAAATATAATGACCTCCTCAAGAAAAAGGAAATCGTCTGGCAAATAAAGCTCCAGGTCAGAACCCCCCCCCCCGGCTTGAATTATGCTGAATCTATCCTTCCAGTCTTGAACCTAAGAAAGCTGGACCACAAATTCTTCCACTGACCCAGGTACTATAAGATGCCTGTCTCTTGCTATTTTTGGCTACTACTCCAAACTTTATACTAGATTATTCCTTGTCAATTTTTATTCTCTTAATCTTTAGTGGTATTTTTATTTTTATTTATTTATTTTTTACTTTTATTGCATTTATTGCAAGATTTTTCACTACCTTTTTGATACAGTTTTACATGTGTTATTAGCTGTTTTTATATATTCCCATTGACATCACCTATTTCGGTATTCTCCCCTGCCTGAGCATGCTGTTTCACCCCCCCCCCATCTGTACCCCATATTGCAGCCCAGGGCTTTTTCTTTCCAGTCTTTGCTGTACTACTTTTTAGGTCCCTTTAACCTACTTTTCTTGTTCACCAGCTATCTGTAGTCGCCCAACACACGTTTCCCTCTTAGTGGTGGCTTCTAAGTTACCCCTTCCCCCACCAACCCCCACTCTGTCCGAAACCCTTCCTTTTCCTACTGTTTCTTCAACACCAAATAGAAAACCTATCCAATCATGTCCACTTCAGCTATTTATAGTCATCCTTAGTCCATCTCCTTTTTGATTGCTTTCCAGCCCACCTCATACTCCCCTTTTTGTTCTCCTGTTTCTGGCTGCCATAATAACACACCGTCCAGTAGACCACATACACTCCTTCGCTCATCTCTTTTTCTTTCTTTATCCTCTTCATTATTTTGTCGTCTTCAGTTGGTTTGTTGTGTTACCTTACAGGATTTATTACTCACTATATTTCTTTCTCTGTTCTGTAGCTGCACATACATGTCAGCATCACTTACTAGTCTCGCTAGTTTTCCATTATCGTTATATTCACATTAAGGTCTCCCAGCCCATTTGCATAATTTCCGTTTACTTATTTCTGCTTAGTTTTATACTAGCTTCACCACTGAATTCCTAGGAACTCCACATGCATTCACCTTTCCACCCCCACCTACGTTTTAGCTCTTATTCAGTAATTTTATAAATTCTTTACCATCTTGCCCATCATTTTCCTTTTACAATTTTCTGTTTTCACAATTGGGTTAGCTCTTGTCCTCATTCAATCCCCTGACCTTTTGTGCACTCCCCATTTTAGTTCATGTACTATGTTTAAATCTGAGCTAGTATCTGAAATTTCCTTATGTTCACCATTTACCATTCAACCCCCGCCATTTGAACACATAGTTTTTTATCCTTTTAAATCTGTCCATCTAGCCCTACACTGTCCTTATTACCGCAATCGGGCATGCTTTTATGTCTTCATTCATCACTGCAATTGGGTATGCTTATTTGTCTTCATTTATTTTTACTACTAGATGGACACTTTCCACTGACTTTTATGAAATCCCAAATTAGGCTTTAATTTTTATCTTTATCTCTGAGCTTTTTTCTTTTTCTTTATCCCTGAATTTTTAGTCGATGATGCCTAGCAGAAACTGCAGTCCCCCCCCCCGACTTATTACATCTGTGCCGCACCACTGCACTCGTAATTTGTTCTACCACCTCACTTTATCTCAATACCATCTCCTAGCTGAGACCCCCACCCCATGTTTTTTTCTGACTTGGCGCCCCAGCCTAAATCCCCACACTTTCCACTGTTTATGACCACATCGCTTGAACTATGTTCATATTTTTGTTGGATTTAAGCTTTTGCTCCGAGGACGACACTTTTGCTCTGTCACCTACCTGCCTTAATCCACCTCCATCTGGTCTCTTGAGCCTCTGGATCCTAGCCTTCTGGTCTCCAATTACTGCACACACCCCTCTAGCCTATATTTTGTTTCGTTCTATTCTTGGGTCGGGACCCATTGTTTTATAATGTTGGTCAATTCCCCTTACTAATTTCTAATTTATTTGCTTGTTAGCTCCCTCACTAAATTCCTAGGCATTCCACACACACTCACCCTTCCACCACCTCCGGTTTTGTTCTGAGGTAGTAATTCTATGGAGTCTTTCCCATCTTACCATGTACTGCATGTGCACGATCTTCTATTATCCGCAGTCATGTTTCTTCATTCCTACCATTGACCTTTTGGCAATTTCCATTTAGGTTAAGTCATTATCTTTACATCTGAGCCTTTTTCTGGATTTTTATCTGTATTGTATTTTACCCCTCCATTTGAGCACTAAGTTACCATTCTTTAACGATATTTCATTACTGTGATAGGGCACGCTTATGTGCATGTTTCCACTGACCTTTTTGGAATCCCTACTTAGATTTTTCTTTACTCAGTGCTACATACCAGAAGCGTCATTCTTACTCTGCCTCCAACCACTGTGTTCGATTCTGCATTGCCAGTACACATTGAAATTAATCCACCCACCTCTCTTGAAAATACTCTGCCACCACTCAAATACCAGCCCCGGGCTGAGACCCCCACACCCCTGTTTCTCATGACGTTTCAGCCCCCAGCCATTTTCCCTCCATGCCTCTCGCACATGCACTGAAGCTACACTCACTGGAATGCATCCGAATGGACATTCTTGGGTTTTATTCTAAACAGTACCTCACAGTCCAAAGTACTTTTCCTTAACACTCTTTTTTTGCACTCCCCATTTGACTCAATCATTTGACCACATCGCTAGATTAATCTCACTTGGTTTTCGCTATTTAATGTCTAATTATACAAGTTTTAATTCAGAAGCTTCCATGATGAAGACTTTGAAAAGCACTGTATCACCTCACTAACTCCACGTTCTTTAACAACTTAGGCCAGAAATTCTTCCCTCATATAACTAGTAAGATTTATATTTTATTTTATTTGTACTTGATCCTTTGATTCCTTTTCCACTTGATAACAATATAACAAATGACATCACTGCCGGACTGGATCACGTGGCTCTCAAGCTTGATTGTTATGCTTACTACATTTGTTTTAGTACAGGGACTTAACCAAGCCAGCTATTAATAATGTCTTGAATTTTTAAAGAACCTGTGTTCATTCTAGAATTGTTGTAAAACTGTTTTAAACTAATACTGTCACTTTAATAAAAATACATCTGTACCTTTTTACTTCTTAATAAATGTATAATTTTAGCTCCACAGCACTCAAATGGAGGGGCATGGCCTAAGTTTCCTGGGCTTCCAACACCTGTCAGTCAAATAAAGGTTACGCCCACATCCTGCCATTGGTGAGTTGTCTCAGACACACCCTCTCCAGTCAGTATAAAATGCTTCTGCTTTACTTGGGTTTTACTAGCACTGGACAACGCTTTGGAAGACTTCCTTAATAAAAGTTTAGAAAGGAAGAATGACTCGAAGCATGTTTTTTTACAAATTTGAAGAAGTTTTATATCTTGTCTAGCCTGAATTTGAACTTTTTACTGCAACTTAACCTACAGCCTCTGTTTACAATTACTGAGATTTTCACGAATTCTTGGTCTTCACTTGTTTCAGGCTGTCAACCCCATTCCCCTTGTTTGAGAATTTGAACTCCCTCTCAGTAGAGTTCACAGTGAATATTCTGAGCTGGGCTAATTTTTCCTCCCCACACAGGGAAGGTAATACTCACAGACTGGAACTGAGCTTCGGAATAAACTTGGAACTGTCTTGTAAGAAAGGAAAAAGTCTTCTGACTGACATTGATCTTCAGTCAGAAGTGCAGGGGTTGGAGGGAGAATATTGTTTTAGTGCTCTCTTCACAAGCTGAGACTCTGATTCTGTGGAAAATGTCATTTTCAGAAGACTTTTCCTTTTTTTTTTTGAAAAAAAATGGTCTAAAATGCCCAGCAAATGGATTATAATTTGTTACACCTAGATATTCCTCAGTCTTTAGCTGATTCTCCTGTTTTATCTGCTTTGGAAAATCTTTTACAGACAGATTATTTACTTGACAGTCAAGCCTGATAGGTAATGTAAGGTACGGCAAACTCACAAATATTTGTTTTCTAACCCCAAAGCAGACCATGCAGTGATTTTCTTATCCAAAACTTATTCTGCTAGACATATGGCTAATACTAATCCCATTCCCCTGACAAGGATAGAAAAGCTTTTGATAAATTTAGGAAGGTTTATTCTTCTGCCACTTTAACATTCAGAGTTTTAAACGGCCAGGGTCACATATTAAAGTTGTTACTTCTGCCTTTTGAGGACATGAAAAAGTTCTGTTTTGAGGTGGAATCCTTTTTGAATGCTTCTTTTGTTTCTGCTTCTCAAGTAATTACTACAAGCTTTAAAGTGGTCTTATGATGCTGTTAATACTGTCTGTAGTGCTGCTGCTTCTGGGTCAGTCATTAGAAGATTTGCTTGATTGCATTGTCAAAATCTTAAAGATGTTAAAATTAAATTTTTAATTCTTCCCTGGACAAAAAAGTTCTTTTGGCCCTTCTCCAACGGAGAAGCTTAAGTGTTTTGATGAGAGGGAAAGTTGATTTGCGGTATGACCATGGTCTTCCTTCCACCTCAGCTTCCTTTTTTCAAAAGCAATTCAAGTTGCAAATTATTGCCAACAAACAGGATTTTAAAAAGTAGTGGTAAGGAGGCTCCCTCTGAAACCGCAGCTTCCTTTGTGGCACTAGATTGTTTCAGACAAATGGATCCTGAAAGTTCTTCAACAGGGGTAGACTTGGCAATGGGAATCCTTCCTTCCCTTCCAGGGCATTCCACCTTGCCTGTAAACCAAATATCTCTGTTTCCTCCAGTTCTAGAACAAAAGATCTAAAGTAGTTGACTTCATTCTTTCTGCACATATGGGTATACAGATCCGATTTGGATCCGAGCCAGCAAAATTTTTCAAACCTCAGCTCCGAGCTCCTCCCTTACCTATATTACATCACTTCGTCCTGTCTAGCCCCAGATCTCGTTTGCAGCTCTTAAGAGTCAGCATCATGGTCTCTAAGCAAGGTGGTAAGGTTTTTTGGTCTTTTTGCGATGGTTGAATGTGAATACCTTTCCCTTTTTTTCCTCCATTCGCGTTTGATCGTCGTGTTAGTTGTAAAAAAAAAAAAAAAAAAAAAAGTTATAAGTGTTTGTTTTGTGATACTGGTTTCCCAACTAGGCCCAATCCCTGTTTAAGTGTGTGTGTGAGTGGGCCGTTAGGGCTTTTACTGTCTCTACTATGGCTGAACAGCCTAAGGTTCTTTTTAAGAAGTGCATAGAGTGTGGTCATAAGCTCTCACCAGCCGATGGCCACACTCTGTGTGTTCTATGTTTAGAGGTCGCCCATCTGTCTACATCCTGCAACATTTGTTCAAGCTTTAACCCTACGGCTTTGAAGGATCGTCGGGCTAAGCTTGTGGCGAAGGGTCTGCTAGCTTCTGCCCTGGAGTCTGCCTCAGTTTCCTCCCCAGCCACTGACACTGTGCAGGTAGAGACTCAACCTCCCGTCAGGCCTGCCTCATCAGAGTCATCCCAGAAAGGTAGGGACAGAAGGGATAAGGAGAAGCGCCACAAAGAGAGGGACAGGCCCAGAAAAAGATCACCGGACAGGGAGTCTTTCTCCAGCCCCTCTTCAAAGGCACCCAGGTCTCGTTCTCCTCGGCTCCGCTCTCCCTGTTTCTCGCCGGAGCCGACGGAGCCATTGGAGCCGAGGCACTCCCCTTAGATCCGGCCTAGACCCAAGTCGGTCGCTTCCTCCAGGTCGACTCGGAGTGTCTCCGACCTTGATATGGACAGGCTGATAAGGACATCCATCCAGAACCAGATTCAGATGGGGATCTTACCAGGGCCCACTCCCATTGGAGAGGGTCCTCCTTCAACTATGTTCCACCCTATTGTTCCTTCCCCGATCTGACCCTTTGGGGTTCTCAGGTCCGAGACCTTTCGGAGCTGTTGGTTCGGCGCCGATGGTTCTCTTTTCCTCTACCGGCCGTCACCTTGAGTTCCTCGGATCCGATCTCTGATCCAGGAGACTCTTGGAGCCGTGGTCGGGGAGTCAGACCCGAGGGTCGAGATCTCGCTCTTTCGGATCCCATCCTCTGTGCCCGGACTACCCCGCCATCGGCTCAGATCCCTGCTTCGGTGCAGGGGAGAGCCTCATCCTTACGTTCTATGGATGTGTGCTCTCCATCGGCATTCGGGGCAGTGGAAAGGGTTCTCTCCCAGGGGTTGAGATCACAGCTCACCTACTCGGATCCTACCCAGACCCCTCTGATTTTGGATTCTGCTCCCATTACCCTGTCTCAGGGACAGCCCGTGCCAAAAAGGCTTACGAATCCTCTCCAGAGAGTCCCACTGGAGAGGAACCTCATAAGCGCAAGTGTAAGAGAAGGCACTTGGACTCCCCTGAGGCCTTTACCACTGATTCGGACTTGGATGAAGGAGGGGGTTCCCCCACATCACCTAGTGAGGAAGTCGCATTCTGAGACATTATGGAGATCCTCCGCCAAAGAGGAGGTTGGTCAGCCCCAAACCCTCTGCGGATGAGTCCGTATGCCTGGAGGCCTTTGGCGCAGGCCCATCTACTTCCTGGGTCTCTCCCCTCCAGCACACCCTTTGGTGGACCTCATCACCACTAGGGCATGGAAGGATCCTGACACCATAGAGCCTATATCCAAAAGGCCAGACAAAATTCTTTCCCTGCCGTCAGACAGGCAGGCATGATCCAAAGGAGCCCCAGTAGATGCTTTGGTAGTTGCAGCTGCCACTAAGAAGGAACTGGCACAGGAGAGTTCCTCAGTTCATCCACCAGCCAAAGAGTCCAGGTCGATGGATCGTTTCGGGAAACGCATGTACTCATCAGCAAAATTTTCCATTTGTGCACTGAATTACTTGGCACATGTTATCCGACTGCAGCAAGACCTTATATCTGAACTGAAGCGCCCCCGGAGTCTCTGTCGCAACAGGACAAGTGGTCTTTCACTGCGAAGATGACTACACTGAAATCAGTGACAAATACCTATGTGCGTCTCCTCTCTCATACTACGGAGGGAGCCGCTAGAGCTGCTGGTACAGGCATTGCGGACCCCTTTAAGGCGTCTTTCATCAACGCCCCTTTCGATGGATCATCCCTCTTTGGGAAGACTGTACATGACACACTAACCCAGAGTGAGAAGGATGGAAAGACTTTGTCAGCCGTCGGAATCTGCTTCTCTTACCCCCAGAGGTCCTATTCCAGGAACCAAAAGGGGCAAAAGAAGATGTGGTTCCAGAAATCACAGTCCTTTCGTGACACTCAGGAATATTCATCCACCAGAGGCAGAGGGGGACAAGACTGACGCCGCCCCAGGGGCAGAGGGGGTCCCAGAAATTTTGGGTCTAGAGAACCTTTTTCCGACAGACCCGCACAGCAACCCTGAGGGGTTGCCCAGCTGCTCTACTCTGGAGGCAGTCTGGGGAAGATTTTCCTTACATCCAGCGGCATGGGAGTCCATTACTGCAGACCGCTGGGTGTTAAACATCATATCCAGAGGGTATTCTATCCCCTTCATTTCATGTCCCATAACTCCAGCACGCCTCCCAGATGTTCCACCTGCTCACAGGGAGGCTGCAGCTTTAGAGGTTTCGAAGCTGCTACAAAAACGAGCCATCGAGCTGGTCTCCCCCCAATCAATCCGGATCAGACATCTACTCCAGGTTCTTTTTAGTGCCAAAGATGATGGGGAACCTCAGGCCCATTCTGGCCCTGTCTATCTTCAACCTGTCGGTAGAGAAACAAAAATTCCGGGTGGTCACTCTACAATCCATTCTACCGTTTCTGAGAGAATGCGACTGGATGTGCTCGTTAGACCTCCAGGACGCTTACTATCACATCAAGGTCCACAAGAGCTCCAGGAGGTTTCTACGCTTCTGGCTAGGGGCCAGTCGCTTTTAATTCAGAGCCCTACCCTTTGGTATCACCACAGCCCCCAGGATGTTCACCAAGGTTATGGCAGTCGTAGCGGCTCACCTGAGACTTCAGGGCATTCAGGTATTCCCCTACCTAGACGACTGGCTCTTCACTGCATCCACCAAACGTCTCTTGTGTCAGGCCCTACACTACCTCGGTCTGGCTCACAAGTTAGGCATCACGATCAATATCAACAAGTCCCACCTGGCTCCGGTTCAGATCATAGACTTCATCGGGGCATGGTTGGATTTGATTCAGTCAAAGATTTTTCTATAGAAAATCTCAGACTCCATGTATCGGCGATTTTGGATCACTCTGTAGTCACAGCAGCCGATGTTCTCAGGGTCGTGGGTTTGATGGCAGCCGCAATCTCTATCCTCCCTCTTGCACGTCTTCACATGAGAGTCCTTCAGGGAATCTAGCAGTTCAATGGTCCTGGCTAGACCTTCCGATGAATTTCCACATCCGAATCAATCGGACATGCAGACCGTCACTCCAGTGGTGGCTTCAGTCAGCGGACATTTTCATGGGGCACAGCTTTCTAGCCCCTCCGGCTCAAGCCACCGTGACCACGAACGCTTCCCAGCTTGGGTGGGGGGGCACTTCCTGGGAAGAATGGTCCAGGGCACGTGGTCCCTTCCACAGACGAAGCTACACATCAGTGTCCTGGAGATGAGGGCAGTGCTTTTATCGTTGAGAGCCTTCCACCCTGTCCTACGTCCGGGGACGGTAGCCATTCAATCAGACAACATGTCTGTAGTCAGGTATATAAACAAACAGGGAGGGACCCGATCCTACCCCCTTTGTCGCGAGGCCATGAGGGTTTGGGAGTGGGCCATATCCACCAGCCGGTTTCTCATAGCAACGCACGCTCCAACATTCTAGTGGACAGTCTCAGCAGGGCAATCCTTCTGCCTTACGAGTGGTCTCTGAAACAATCAGTGGCAGAGAAGATCTTCCATGTTTGGGTTCAACCTTGCTGCAATCTCTTCGCATCTCCTTCCAACGGGAAGTGCAGCAACTTCTTCGCTCTGATCCCCCCTCCGGGGGATGTCCCCAGGTACGCTCTAGTCCATGCTTGGCCTCCCGGGCTACTGTATGCTTATCCCACGTTACCTCTTATTCCGAAGTTCCTTCAGTGAGATTGCCGGCTGCAGTGCAAAGTTATTCTCATAGCTTCCTTCTGACCGCGTCAAGTGTGGTTTCCCTTCTTATGGTCTCACCTGTTGGCTCTTCCATGGACTCTAGATCCATGCCCGGGTCTGATTTCTCACCCGTTGGGCTTGCCCCTGCCCAATCTGGACAGTCTCAAGCTGATGGTGTGGCTGCTCCAGTTCCCATGATCATCAGGACTCCCGGACTTTCGTCCCCTGTTAAGAATATTCTGGTAGCTTCTCTTAAAGCATCCACTAGGAAATTCTACAATAGCAAGTGGAGACGTTTTTGTATTTGGGCCTTTCAGCGCAATCTGAACCCGGTCATACTGGATTCTCTGGCCGATCTTTTTCGATCAGGCGCAAGTGCTTCCACCATCAAGGTTCAGCTGGCTGCCATCTCTAATTTTCATGTGGGTGAAAATAAGGTTGCTCTGGCTTCAGCCAAATTGTGTAAAGCTTTCCTGAAGGGCACTTTTTTATTGCGACCACCATTTAAAGAAATGGTGCCCCCCCGGGATCTGACTTTAGTCCTTCAGGCTTTGACCTCTCCCCCTTTTGAGCCAGCCGCTTCAGTTCCGATGAAGTTTTTGCCGTGGAAGACAGCCTTCTTGGTCGCCATCACTTCAGCCAAGAGAGTTTCAGAGTTGCAGGCCTTATCCTTCTTGCCCCCCTATTTGGTTTTCCACAAGGATAGGGTTTTGCTGCATACGAACCCATATGAACCCTTCCTTTCTTCCCAAGGTGTCCTCAGCAGCCAATATTAATCAGTCTATAAATTTGCCAGTCTTCTTCCCAAATTTCCAAAATAGAGGTGAACGTAAGCTTCATTTATTGGATGTCCATAGACAGCTTCATTTCTACCTCCATAGGACTAAACCCTTCCAGAAGTCGGATCAATTGTTTCTCTTTTTCAAAACCGTATTTTGGGCAAAGCAGTTTCGAAAGTGTCTTTAGCAAGGTGGATCACTCATTGTATTGCACAGGTTTCTAAGGACAAAGGTTTATCTCCTACTGGCGTATTGAAGGCTCATTCCACTAGAGCAATGGCCACTTCTGCAGCTTTCTGGTCAAGAGTTCCGTTAGACGATATCTGTGCGGCAGCGACTTGGGCCAATTCGCACACATTCACCTCTCATTATAAATTGGATCTTATTTCTAGAGAGAGAGAGCATCCTTTGGCTCTGGGGTGCTCAGAAATATCTTTCCATAAGGGCCTCCCAGGAATACTAGTAGCTGGGAACTCTGTCCCATATGTGCAGAAAGAATGAAGTCAACTACTTCAGATAAAGAAGTTATGTTCTTACAATAATGTTCCATCTGAGTAGTAGACTTCATTCTTCTGCACCTTCTCTCCATCCCCCTCACTCTTTAGGTTTTTCCTGTTTAGGATTGTGGTTATGTTGACATTTAGCGTCAGCAAACTCGATCTGGGGCTAGATAGGAGGAAGTGATGTAATATAGGTAAGGGAGGAGCTTGGAGCTGATGCTTGAAAAATTTTGCCAGCTCGGATCCGTATACCCATATGTGCAGAAGAATGAAGTCTACTACTCAGATGGAGCGTTATGGTAAGAACATAACTTCTTTTTATCTCAGAGTCATAAACGACTGCGTACCTGCCTCCTAGATAGGTACATGGTTTTATTCAAGGATTTTTCCTGGTGCCAACGAAAGATGGAAATGTTTGTGCTAGACTTCTCCTTTCTCAGTCTTTTTGTCACGGTTCCAACATTCAAGATGTTTTCCTTTCAGACTTATTTACCTCAGACCCCTTACTAGCTTTCATGGTAAAGCCTAGACTTAAAATATGCCTTACATCACATTCCCACTGACAGTATTTTCAAATGCTTTAGACTTAAAATATGCCAAATATCACTTTTCCCATTGGCAGTTTTTTTACAAATGCCTCTAAAGATTTTTTCTATCTGGTGTATATTTATCAGTTTTATGTTCTACCTTTGGACCGTCTTCTGCTCCAGGGGTATTTGCAAACTGTCTGGCTCCAGTAGTTTTTTTATTGTAGACTCCAAGGCATTCACATTTTTTACATATTTGAACAATTGCCTTATATATGCAGACTGTCATAGTGTTCTAGAGTCTTTGGCAAGGGTTCAGAATCTTCATTTCAATCAGGGTTTTCAACTAAGTGCACATAAGCTTTCTCACATCCCTTCTCACAAAATACTTTTTGGGATGTCTGCTGGATTCTGCCCCAGGAAGAGCTTTTTTTCCCACCAAAGTACATCTTTATTAAAAGAACTTCCTGATTTTTTCCAAACAACATGTGGTATCTGCCAAAGTATTTTTAATGATTCTTGAATATATATGGCTTTTGTGGTTCTAATGATCCCCTTGACCAGACTTCTTGTAAAAGTAATTCTGTGGTACCTCAGACCAGTCTGGAGTCAGCATCTATATCCTTTATCTTTTCATACTCTTGTACTGGGGCTTGTAAGGAAGGGAAGTGTTTTTGGTGATCTCAGAATCAGTCCGGGTCTCCCTTTCTTCCCTCCTCTTTGATGTGTCACATGTGGTTCTTCAGACTTGGTGTGGGAAGTGGCTTCCAAAGGAGTGACAGTGCAAGGTGTGTTTAACAAACGTGACAGACAAAAGCACAAAACTACAGAGAGATGATGGCATTAATAAATGCCTTGAAAACCCTGACTCATCTGTGGTTTGCAGGACTTCTGCAGATTTTCATGTATAACATGTACATAAACAAACATGAGGTACCAGATCTTATCCCTTTTGCAGACTTGCTGTGATAGCCTTGGAGGCAGCAATTCAGCTTTATTTGATTTTTCAGGCTTCACGTATTTTGTCAGAGCAAAACATGTGGCAAACAAGGTAAGCAGGACCCGCCTAGACCCTTTTGAATGGAAATTTCACCCTGGTGTGTACCAAAGGTTGACCAGCTATGGTACACATTCTCATCTAGATCTGTTTGCCTCCTCTCAGAAAGGACGACTAGAGAAATTCTGCTGCTGGATTCTTTACCTTCAGGCATGGAAGATAGACACCTTCTTATTTCAGTGGGCAAGAATGTTCCTCTTTTCTTTTCTACCCTCTCCAAGATGTAAAAGGTGCTTCTAAAGATTCAGGAAGACTCCTCAAATATTGTGACTCTCTCTTGGGATTTTCCCTTTTCACTGTTGCCAAAGGCATTCCCACATCAATCCCCCACATACTGGAATTACTCACAAAAGACAGGGATTATTTAATACACCCTAACTTGGAAACTTTTCACTTCACTGCATCATGGTAGAATTTTGATACCTTTTAGGTACCTTTTTCTGTGGAAGTGCAGCAGGTATTGAAGGAGACAAAATAAAAATGTTACTAGGAATTGGTGTGTGTGTGTATGTATATATATATATATATATATATATATATATATATATATATATATATATATGTATATATGTGTATGTATGTATATATTTATGTATATATATATATATATATATATATATGTGGAAATGATTTTCTAGTAGGTGCCTTTCCAAGAACCAGGACATTTTTAAGGCCTTGGCTGCCTCTGTACATTGTGTGTGAGTTACTGTCCTCTAGCCTTTCGTACTCCACTGTGAAGTCATTTGTTGGCCATTTTCACTTTTCTGCTTTGGATACCTCCCTTTCTAACTGTCTTCAATCAAGTAGTTTTTGAAAAGGGGTTACATATTCATCCGTCTAGAAACTGGTGGCTGCTTCTTGGGATCATAACTTTATGCTTCAAAAGCTTACTCATTTTCCATTTGAACAAGCTCATCAGACTGATTTAAAGTTAGCATGTAAGACTGTTTTACTCATTGCTGTGACTTCTGATAAGAGTATTCCAGTTGTTCACTCTTATGATGAATCAACTCTATCTCATTTTCCGTAAGGACTGGGTTTTTTGAGACAGTAGCATACCTAGGGTGAGGCGAGAGGGGCAGCTGTCCTGGACATAAAGTGTTGTTAGGCACAATCCGCCGATCCCGATATTTCTTTAATGCAGTACTGGCTTTGAAAAGCCAATATTGCATTTGCCGTTGTACCTGAGCATTGTAGCGTCCCATGTGTGGTCTAAACTGTATGTAGCAAGCAGTTTGCTACAGTTTAAAAGTTAAAAAAAATTTTTGTTTTTTTTAACTAAAACCTGAGCTCTGTAGTACTCCGTGTAGGTAGGGTATAAAGTGTTGCGACTGTTTGCTGCATTGTCACAAGCAATTTGCTACAGTTAAGAAAGAAGAATTTTTTTAACTAAAACATAGGTGCTGTAGCACTGTTTACATGCAGGGTATAAACTGTAGCAACTGATTGCTACATTTGCATGAAGCAGTTTGCTTCAGTTTAAAAAGAAGAATTTGTTTAAACTAAAGTATGATTGCTGTAGAGCTCTGTGCAGCCAGGGTATAAACTGTAGCAATTGTTTGCTACAGTTTAAAAGAAGATAAATATATATTTTGAATAAAATATGTTGAAAGAGGGTTGGGGCTGGCATAGAAATTGGACCTGAATGACTGAAAAGGGGGGGGGGGGTACTTCGAGCCCCCCCCTTTTTTTTTTGCTGTTCACTTGAAGAGGTGAGGGGGTGGGGTGCTGGTTCATAGTACTGGCCCAGGTTACTGGCTGAACAAGCTAAGGCTTCTGCTTTGAAAAAGCCAAAAAAAAGGGAGAAATATTTCTTCATATTGTAGATGTCCTCAGACAGCTCAAATACTACCTAGACAAAACTGAATCCTTCAGCAAAGTTGATCAGCTGTTTGTGTCCTATGACGGTAAAAGGAAAGGACAACCAGTGAGAAAGCAGACAGTTTCTAGATGGCTGTCTCCTGCTGTTACTTTGTGTTATTCTCACCATAACAAGCCACTTCCTGGCAGGGTTAGGGTCTATTCTTCTTGGGCATTGATGAGTTTAGTGTTTTTCTAGAAAGGGTTGGGCTCCATGCATATTCTAGAAGCAGCGGCTTTGTCCTTTGTAAATTATTTTGCTAATCATTACGAACCAGATTCCTTTTCCAGGTCCAGAACCTGCATTACGAGGTCTGTTTTCCAGGGACTCCTAGATTTTTAATTTCTTCCTCTTACCCTTTTGATGTTCATCGTGCATACAGCTGCAGTCATAACAGATGGGTTGTCCTGCTGTCAGGTGGGTCCTCGGTCGGCCGAATTCCAAAGTCTAGGTCCAGCGTCAGTTGTCGTCGCTTCCTTCCTGACGTCAGTGCGGCAGGGGTATAAAAGAGGCAGCCGACGCTATTTTCTTCCGTCTTTCTTGCCGCGCGGTGCCCGAAGCAGAAGCAGTTCGCAAGTGCTGGTCGGCCAGCTCCTGAGATTTACGAAAGTATTTCAGCCTAAGTCTTCTTGAAAGCTAAGTACCCCGTTGGGGAAACTTTTCTTGCCTCAGACCGATGTCAGACAAAGTTAATAATTGTATTTCATGTGGGAAGCAAATACCGCATAAGGATTTCCACTCTTACTGCATACCTTGCTTAGGCCCAGAACACGACGTCTCGGCCTGCCGTTTTTGTGCCAGATTCAACAAACGCACTATTAAGCATCGGGCGGAGTTCGCCCTTCACTTTTTTGGCAAAAAATGTAATTATATTATGTCGTCGGATACTCCGACTCCAGTTTTGAGCAAAAAACTCAAAGATAAGGACCGGCATATGAGGTCCGCACCACCTACTGATACCACGCTAAGGCCGACTACCGGTTCTCCAGTACTCAGCGAGGCGCCTACGCAGCCCCTGAGTACCGATGACAATGCATTACCGGTGTCTTCAGTACCCGAGGTCGCAGGCTTCTCGGCCCCCATTCCTACTACAGATACCGACGCCACTCCTGGTGGGGAAACTCAGAATTTAGACAGGCCTGACATTTCTCAAGGGGTCTTCAGGCCTTCCTCCTTCTCCATTAAAGCTTTCACTAAATCTAAAACAGCCATGAAAACCAAAAAACAGGTCCCTCAGATACCTGCTCAAGGCACCATGCCTAAAAAGCAGATGCTTAAAATGGCTGAGGATTTATTACTCTTATCAGGGGTTCTCAACCCCCCCCCCCTGACAAAAGGCCTAGATTAGAGGAAGACTACCCTTCCTCAGATCAAGCTTCTATTACCTCAGAACTATCTGAGGACCAGGATTGTGCCTGTTGTCCATTCGAAGACTCTGATGCAGAGGAGTCTATTCCCTCGGTCTCCCCCCCCTGAGGAATTCTCTTTTGGGGAAACCCTGCATACATTGAGGGAACACTTTCACTGGGAAGGCCAAGATTACTCAGATTCCAAGAAAAGGCACAGGGAATTTCTTCTGCTCCCCCAGCATAGGCCTCTGGCTATCCCTCCTGTCTTCGATATATTGGATGATGTGTATACAGAAGCCAGCCTTAATCATGATTCTTTGCCTCCAGCTCCTGTTAAACCAGATGGGTATTACCGGGTTCCTGATTCTCACCAGTTCCTATATAAAAGCCATACTGCTGACCCAGAAACTATTTCACAGGGTCCCAAGGGAATTAAGGCCTCTACTGCTAAACACCCATTACCTTCAGAGAGAGATTCCAGATCTTTAGAAAGGTGGGGGGGAAAAGGTGTACACCTCGGCCACTTTAACCATGAGGGCATTAAACTGTCAGTTCCATATGTTAAAGTATCAACAGTTTTTGATATCGCAGCTGAAAAGCAAAATGACACAACCAGAACAACCAGATTTAAAAGAGTTGCAGGATTTGTTGCATGGTGCAGAGCAAGTGGGTAAACATACCTTGCAGTGTGGTTTTGATGCTTTCGAGGCCTCATGTAGAGCTGCTGTTACGGGGTCTGTTATACGTAGGCATGCTTGGCTCAAAGAGCAAACCTTACCAAATCATGTCAAAGCTAAGTTATTAGATGCACCTCTTCAAAAAGATGTATTGTTTGGTGTTAAAGCAGAAGAGGTGCTAAAGAAAATGGAGGAAAAAGCGAAATCAATGCAAACAGTGAAAGATTTCCTGCAGGTACAGCCTCCACGTTTCAGCAGAAACTGGCCTTCAAAAAATTGGTCCTTTCCAGCCGCGGACAGACCTCAGAGGGGCAGATACAGGCGTCCAAGGGGTAGTGGGCAACCTCAAGGATCTTTCAGAGCCAGACAGTGGCAAGCACCAACCCCAAGAGGTGGAGAAGATAGATCACAGTCTTTCAGAAAACAGACACAATGACTTCCCCCTACACCTGCCAAGCAAAGCTTTAATGGCAGCACCTTTGGGCGGAAAACTGACATTATTTTCAAAGAATTGGCATATTGTTACAAAAGACAAATGGATTCTGGACATTATAGACTGAGGCTACAGGTTCCACTTTCACACCCTTCCAAAAATGAGAGGCATTCCAAACCTGCCACAAAATCAAAGGGCAGAGGCACAAAAACAAATTTCTGCTCTCATGGACATGAAAGCAATTCAAGAGGTGCCTGCAAAAGAACAAGGTCAAGGGTTTTATTCCAGACTATTCCTGGTACCAAGGAAAGACAAAGATTGGAGACTGATCTTAGACCTATCCATCCTAAACACATATCGACAGGTGCCAAAATTCAAGATGCTCACATTACAGCAGCTTCTTCCCATGCTGGGCAAGGAGTCTTGGCTGGTAACATTGAACCTCAAGGAGGCATACCTGCATGTCCCTATCAGACAAGATTGCAGAAGATACCTCAGATTTCTTGCAGGTACAACCCATTACCAATTCTCTGCATTGCCCTTTGGCTTATCTACTGCGCCCAGAGTGTTTATGAAATGCCTGGCATCAGTAATCGCCTTCTGCAGACTACAAAGGGATACAAATCTACCCATATCTGAACAACTGCCTGATCCAAGCGGACAGCAAGGACATACTACTGCAGCACCTGGCGTTTATAATAAAACTGTTGAGCTTCCTGGGATACACAGTCAACAAAAAGAAATCAAAACTGATACCCTCTCAACAAATAATTTTCCTGGGTGCCAACTTGGATACAACCACCCAGATGGCCTACCTCACGCCAGACAAGCAAGGGCAACTGTCTCAATACTTCAGAAAAATAGCAACTTACACCAAGCTAACTGCAAGGAAAGTCCTGCAGGCTCTGGAATTCATGGCATCTTGCATCCTACTTATCCCATGTGCAAAGCTGCATATGAGAAAACTTCAATGGTACCTAAAAAACTTATGGTCTCAACACAGCCACAGCTTGGAAGCAATTATACCACTCATTCCATGCCTTCAAAAGGAATTTATGTGGTGGGCTCAACCTTGCCAAAGAAACACAGGTCTTCCTTTCTGTGTACCTCAAGCAACTCAAATCATCACAACAGACGCCTCAGACTACGCATGGGGAGCACACACGACAAATCAGTGCATTCAGGGAAAATGGGCACGAAAAGAGAAGCTCCGTCACATCAACAAAAAGGAAATGCTAGTCGTGCAAAAGGCTATTATGACCTTCAAAGACCTACTGCATCCAGGCCAGCTATTGATAAGGACAGACAACACCACAGTGATGTGATACATAAACAAACAGGGGGAACTCATTCATACCCCCTGTGCAGGCAAGCCATGACCCTATGGAACACAGCACTGGAATTGAAAATTCAACTACAAGCACAATTCCTGCCAGGGAAGGAAAACACACTGGCAGACAACCTAAGCAGAAATATGACAGATCCACACGAATGGAAGTTGGATCCTCAAATTTTCACAAAGATAACTCAGGCATGGGGACAGCCAGACATAGATCTCTTTGCTACCCACAGAAATTGCCAGTTGAAAAAATTTTGTTCAAGGACCTATCACCCACAGGCCTGGAAAGTGGAAGCACTTTCCTTCATTTGGGCAACATTGACAGTCTATGCCTTCTGGCCTCTTCCTCTGCTGCCCAAGGTTCTATTAAAAGCCAGAGCAGAGAGGTCGAAAATGATTCTCATTGCTCCAGACTGGCCAAGGCAACACTGGTATCCACTCCTGAAGAGCCTGACACATTCCCCACCATGGATCCTACCTCTAGTCCCTCTTCTGTTGTCCCAGCACAGCTACAAGACTCTTCACAGCCATCTCAAAACTCTAAATCTAGCTGCATGGAGAATTCCTTGATATCCCAACAGTTTCTACTCTCCAAGGAGGTGCAGGATGTCATCTTGGAGGCCAGAAGACTTTCTACTAGAAAGGCCTACTCCGTTAAATGGAAACGATTTTGTGCCTGGAGTCAAAAGAAGGGACAGAATCCTTGGGTAATAAATATACCTCAAATCTTACAGTACCTAGCTGAGATGTTAAACGATGGACTTTCCTTCTCCTCCATTAAGATCCACGCTTCAGCCATTTCTGCACAATACAACACAGATCCTCCTTTATTCTCTCATCCTCTCTTAAAGTAGTTCCTCAGAGGGGCAAAGAATATAAAACCCCCAAGGAAACTACCAGTCCCTGCTTGGGACCTCAACTTCGTATTGGAAAAGCTGACCCTTCCTCCCTTCGAGCCAGCTTCTTCATCAGAGTTACAGTACTTGTCATGGAAAACAGCCTTTCTTCTGGCTATCACCTCAGCTCGCAGGGTTTCGGAGCTACAGGCCCTCATGGCTGTGCAACCATTCATCATTTTCCATCAGGACAGAGTTTCCTTACGAACCAGCCCTACCTTTATGCCAAAGGTAGTATCCAGTGTAGCTTTGAATCAGACTATCCACTTACCTACCTTTTATCCTAATCCACAAAACAAAGGGGAAAGACTACTACATTCCTTGGACATTCACAGACAACTTTGTTATTATTTGGACAGGACAAAGCCATTCAGGAAATCTGAGCAACTCTTTGTGTCCTATGCTGCAGGTGCTCAAGGAAAGGCTATTTCCAAACAGACCATTTCAAAATGGATAGCACACTGCATACGCTTTTGTTACTCATTTCATGGAAAAACTGTGCCTGCATGCATCAGATCCCACTCCACCAGAGCCACAGCTGCCTCTGCAGCCTTCCTCACGGGGGTCCCTACCAAGGATATTTTGGAAGCAGCCACCTGGAGTTCAGTGCACACTTTCTCCAAGCACTATCACCTCCCACTATACTCTAAATCTAGAGCGGGCTTTGCCACAGCAGTCCTGCAGGGCATCCTAGCCCCTCCTAGTTCCACTTAGTGCCTGCCACCCTTACTTAGCTTTGGGATTCTACCCATCTGTTACGACTGCAGCTGTATGCACGATGAACATAGTACAGTTTTGTACCTACCATAAATGTAGATGTTCGAGTGCTCATACAGCTGCAGTCCAGGTTTCCCTCCCTCAAACCCCTCTTAGGACAGGCCTTATGACAAACCCTTTTCATATAACTTTTTGGGGTACTCTTTTATGGTGTATTTGCTTGCAACTACTGTTTTTGATTTATCAACATTGCATTTTTGCATAACATTATGTTTGCCTTCCTTCTGGGGGCACCTGACATCTGGGGCAAGAAAAACTGAAGAAAATGGCATTGGCTGCCTCTTTTATACCCCTGCCGCACTGACGTCAGGGAGGAAGCGACGACAACCGACGCTGGACCTAGACTTTGGAATTCGGCCGACCGAGGACCCGCCTGACGGCAGGATAACCCATCTGTTATGACTACAGCTGTATGAGCACTCTAACATCTACATTTATGGTAGGTACAAAACTGTACTTTTTTTAGCAGTGGTAGTCTACCCAGACAGCTTAAGCTACTGCAAAAGTGATCTAATGTTAAACATATTGCAGTTTAAGTTACCACAACCATAGATGTTCTAATAGATCACTGCTGCAGTAGCTATCCCCTTTCTGTAGTTTTGTATTGCCATACTGTGGTTGCATATACCCTTGTTTATATATTTAGTTTTGTTTTATGTTTTCACTTCCTGGGGGCAAGAAAGCTCTGAAGATTTTGGTTCTGTAACTGCCATTTTTATATAGGGCTGTGATCAAGCTTCTTGCAGTTATGGTGCATGGAAGGTGCTTTTAAGCTTTGAAAAGCTGGCCGGTTGGTCATATCCTTGGTAGGATGTAACCCATAAAGCTTAGGCTATTGCAACAGAGATCTTTTAGATCCTCAAAAGTTTAAATGCGGCTTCCACCAAAATGAGAGGATAAAATTCTGCTTTAATAAAATGTAGTTCTTAAAAGCATTCAAAAAGTCTCAGGCCAAAACCAGAAAAAATGGATAAGCGCTTTCAGTGTATAACCTTCATCAGATCCTTAGTTTTCATTCTCTGAGTTACTTGTATTTTAATTGAGAGCAACCAAAAACCTTAAGTAATTAACATGCCCTTTTGTCTTGCATCCCAATAAGGAACCATGTAGGCCAATATCAATGTCCATATCAATCTCACCTTCTTTTAAGTCAAACAAAGATGCCACTAGTGTTTCCTATTGAGACTGCGCTCTTTTAATATCTGTTTCAGTGGCATAATATGGTTTAATCCTGGTGGAAAGTTGGCTCTGAGGTTCATAATCCACCTCATTTCTTCTTTTTCAGTTCTATTGAAAAGCTCTCCTTTACGAATTCCATCATTTACATGGGAAATTACCATAAAAGTAAACTTATGCCCATTATATTCCCATATGTGTCCATACAAAGCATTAGTGTGTCTTGTTTTTTTATGTCCAGCTTGTGTCGCAGAATGCACTCTTTAAACTTCCAATTTGTCTTGCCTACATAGTAGGCTTGGCAGGAATCACACTGAGCCACATAAGTCATGTTTTTGGTATTACAGTTAGCAAAGCCATAATATGTATAAATTTTGTGTGTTAGGATGTTCAAAAATATTTGTGGTGTTAAAGTTGCATGCCTTACAAAAGTCGCATTTTCGTGTACCCATCACCTTATTCCTTCTTGTTATATTTGTACTCAATTGCCCACCATGGTTGCACAGCAGACTTTTTAAATTATTCTTATTCTTGAACGTAGTGGGGATAATCCCCTACAATATTCTTAATCTTAGTATCTGCTGTAAGGACAGGCCAATATTTCCTAATGATATTGCAAATGTCAGAACAATCAGTACTGAATGTAAGCATACATCTTAGGATATTGTTGTGGTTCCTATTAGTATGTTTGGCCATGTGTGTTCTCTTAGAGTACAAAGGCATTCCTCTTTGTTGGCATAAGGTCGTAGCTTTTTCGGGGTCCATGTTTATTCTTCCTTCATTATAACCCATCGCTGTAAAATTTTTTATTAACTTTGTTCAGATATGAAAGTATGATCATTTGTACATAACCTAGACACCTGAATAACTTGATTTTCCACTCTATTTTTGTAAATATGTCTTGGGTGCATGCTTGAATAGTGCAACATATGGTTCTTCCACACTGGTTTTCTGTACAGAGTTGTTTCAGTACCTTTACCTTCTAGAGTTAAATTAACATTTAGAAATTCAATGTCATGGTCTGATGATTTTACTTCAAATCTCAGAAAACTGGTGGTACTAGTTAGATACTCTGTAAATTCTAGAAGCTGCTGCTGTTCTCCTTCCCGTACAATAATGATGTCGTCCACAAATCTGTTGTAGAATATAATGCATTCCTTCCAGCAATTACCAATGTCCTCCTCCCATTCTCTCTCTCCCACTAGATTAGCATAACTATTGGTGCAGGGGTGCCCATGGCCACCCCCCATTTCTGCCAATTGTAATCTTCACCATGAACAAATATATTATTTCCCAGTATCAATTCCAGTAGGTCACAGACCAAATTAATGTTAATATCAATCTTTTGTTTATATTGATGTGCAAAAACTCGTATGTCCTCTATCCCATATTCATTGAAGTAAAATCATCAGACCATGACATTGAATTTCTAGATGTTAAATTAACTCTAGAAGAAAGTAAAGGTATCGAAACAACTCTGTACAGGAAACCAATGTGGAAGAACCATATGTTGCACTATTCAAGCATGCACCCAAGACGTATTTACAAAAATATAGCGGAAAATCAAGTTATTAGAATGTCTAGGTTATGTACAAATGATGATACTTTCATGTCTGAACAACCTAAATTAGTAAAAAATTTTACAGCGAGGGGTTATAATGAAGGAAGAATAAACATGGACCCCGAAAAAGCCATTACCTTATGCCAACAAAGAGGAATGCCTTTGTACTCTAAGAGAACACACATGGCCAAACGTACTAAGAACAGCAACACTATCCTAAGATGTATGCTTACATTCAGTACTGATTGTTCTGATATTTGCAACATCATTAGGAAATATTGGCCTGTCCTTACAGCAGATACTAAGATTAAGAATATTGTAGGGGATTATCCCCACTTTACGTTCAAGAATAAGAAGAATTTAAAAATAGTCTGCTGTGCAACCATGGTGGGCAATTGAATGCAAATACAAGGAATAAGGTGACAGGTACATGAAAATGCGGCTTTTGTAACGCATGCAACTTCATTAACACCAGAAATATTTTTGAACATTCTAACACACACAAAATTTATAGACATTATGGCTTCGCTAATTGTAATACCAAAAACGTGACTTATATGGCTTTGTGTGATTTCTGCCAAGCCTACTATGTAGGCAAGATGAATAGGAAGTTTAAAGAGCGCATTCTGCGACACCAGCCAGACATACAAAACAAAATAGACACTAATGCTTTGTATGGACACATATGGGAGTATAATGAGCATGAGTTTACTTTTATGGTGATTTCCCAAGTAAATGATGGAGTTTGTAAAGGAGATCTTTTCAATAGAACTGAAAAAGAAGAAATGAGGTGGATAATGAGCCTAAGAGCTAACTTTACACCACGATTGAACCATGTTGTACCACTGAAACCGATATTAAAAGAGCACAGTCTCAATAGGAAACACTAGTGGCATGTTTGTTTGACTTAAAAGAAGGTGAGTTTGATGTGGACATTGCTGTTGGCCTGCATGGTTCCTTATTGGGATGCAAGACAAAAGAGCATGTTAATTACTTCAGGTTTTTGGTTCCTCTCAATTTAAATACAAGTAACTCAGAGAACGAAAAATGAAGGATCTGATGAAGGTTGTACACTGAAAGCGCTTATCCATTTTTTCTGGTTTTGGCCTGAGACTTTTTTGAATACTTTTAAGAACTACATTTTATTAAAGAAGAATTGTATCCTCTCGTTTTGGTGGAAGCTGCTTTTTATACTTTTCTTATTGTCTGTTGAGTTAGGCTTCCTTTAAAGGTGCTTTTTTCTTTGTTTTTGGTTGTGCTTATATTTTAGAACCTCTACTGTTATGATAAATGTATACAGCTGTACTTAAGTAGATCTAATATCTCTGATACGATTACAGCGCAATGAACCAAATGAAAAGCCACGTTTTTGTTTTTATTTCCCTGTCTGCCTACTGACCACAAATCCACTGCCACAACCATTAAGCATGTTTTTTTTCATTTCATGTCGTGAGAATAAAGCCCCACAGCATTTGTTGCATCCTGGCAGCTATCCTAGGATTTTCTGCTTAAACCTTATTGCTCCCTCCACATGCCTACAAGATCAAGGATTGGAGATCTAGAGAGGCAGTACAAAGACTTGCTCTCTTCTTCTGCATGTGAAGCTAGCCCCTGTAGCCCACCCCTCGAAGGCAGGTGCATTCAGCAGTCTTCAGTCTGCACTGGGGATTTTAGGTGCAGTGCCCATCCTGGGATGTACCTGTAACCCCTCTCACCACTAGGGAGAAGCACACAGACTTTTTCTCATCATTATGCTCCCTCCTTAGCCAGCTCCTCCAGGACCTAGTCACTAAACTTGAACCCAGGTTATCTGGGAGGCAGGGCATTGTACGTGTACACCATGGAGCCAGCCAGCTGAAAAGCCTTTTTATGGAAATCCATTTACTGAAAATGCTTGCCAGAAAACTGACAATACTGACTGATCAAAGCACTGTCTTCATAACTGAGGCCATGAGCCCAGACTTGTTTTCAAGTGTTAAATTTACTTTCATTTTGATCCTGAATGTAGTGTTTGTAACAAAGCTGACACCTATACATTGGGGCAAGTGATCAATTAATTGTGTGTGTGCGTATGGGGGGGGTTGCAGATGCAGGGATGCTGTGAAGATTCTGCTGTTCAGTACTTTGTGTGGAGTGCCTCTTCCCTGGTGAAACAGTGTATTGCTGCGCCATGTGTAAAATCTTGTGACAATGCTTATTGTGCTTAATATTTGTTCTGACAAATTATTTCTGTATTGTATTTGTTTTATTTTAAGTCTTATGAATGCTTGTCTGTCATTTGATTCTAGATCTGCTTTGTTTTATGTTGACCTGACTGGAGGGAATTGTGGTAAGTATTGCTTGCATGTTAATAATTAATTTTAGACACAGTTAAATGTTTTAGTTACCTCCAGTCTATTTCTATTTTTCCTGTATGGGTTACTCAGATACAACAGGCAACATTATGTGTTTGTTTTGTATTGCATTTTATCTGTTTAAAATGGCACTGGAATGTGAAAGGAATATTTGACGCCTTTTCCCTCTGCCTCAGCCTGTGGGGGTTATCAGATCCAATGTCAGCAACTCAGAATATTCAAGCTCTGTACCACTGATCTACCTCCTTTCCAATAATGCCTTACCCAAGTCTTCTCAGATCTCATTTGCCACTTATGTTAGATGTGATCCAGTGAAGCCAGCTCTGTTTCATTTAAGTGATATACAAGACATTCTTTTGGATTTTTCATCTCTAACTCCATTTACTTAGTCTTTAGTGTCAGTAATTAGTGTGGTGCTTTATTGTGGGTAGTCTTTCCCTTTCTAGTGAATTTTTGCTTTCAGGGTTGTTTCCACATTTTATGTTTGGTGGACTTTTTTCTCCTCCATCTTATTGCTGCTAGTGCCCTACCCTTTTAGTTGTTAAAAAAAATATTTAAAAAATATATGACGTATATTAAAAAAAATAGATTAAAAATATATGATGTATATTTGAAATATATTAAAATGTATGATGTACATTTGTTAGAGCTTTTCTCATTTTTCTAACTTCCATGTTTCTAGGTTTTTGGATATCCATTGTATTTTCCTTTTGTCTGTAGGTATGGACAAAGACCATGGGTTTTAAAAAATGTGCAGGCTGTGGGCATAAGCTGCCCACCCAATCATGTTGGAGAGAGGGATGCATCTCTCAGAGACTAGACATTCTCTGGAACAAGCTTCCCATCGACATAAAGTAAAGAGCTTCCCTGACCCTCTTCAACTGCAACCTAGATCAATGGACGAGTAAGCATAAATTTACTGCTGGGATGGCACCCATCTCCCTCATGGACAGAGGCAGTCGGTATTAGATAACATAGTATAGGCTCATACCTCTGTCAGCTTCGTTCACCTAACTATTGAAAAATGTTAAAATTGGGATAAATATGGCTAGACTTGCAAGGGCTCTTGGGCCATTAGCCTAGTGATCCCCTACAAACCTATAAGACAAGCATGATAAGTGCATCTATTGACTTTGTGCCAACAATCTTAACAGCGACTGTGAAACCTGTGAAAGCTTTGGGTCTCAGTCTTTTACTGACCTCCAGGTCAAATTAGTCTTATGAATAATGTTACTTGCTGCTTTTGGTGTGTCTGTTCCATTTGCGGTCTCCCTCTCCTTCCAAACCAATTGAGAAGAAAAAGGAGAAGGAGAGAGAGAGAAGAGTAAAAAAAAGTACAAGGAGAAAGAAGAAAAAATTGAGAAGGATAGAAAGACATTTTGCTCCTCTGTTAACAGGGACAGCCAGGTCTGAAGGCCCCACAAGGTCCTTGGGCCCTCAAGCTTCTTCAAGAGTTTTGAAATCGGCACTCTCCTGGCTCTGATCTCCCTCCCTGTTTTTGCTTGTCTTGGATTTAACCACCTATTTTCCTACAAAGGTTCCGAGCCCTTTTCTCTCAGCAGTTCTGGTTGCAGCTCAGATCCATTCACTTTTCATAGCCATCATCCTTTTGAGTTTTCTCCTGAGCCATCTCCCCATATGGTCCAGACATTCCCTTTTCAGATTCAGGAGATCTCCTTGCAAATACTGTGACCCAGTAAGCCTTTACACTTGGCTTCTTTGAGGTATGTAAGGTCTAGCATGTGTATAAAGGAAATCTGTTTGAACCAGCTCATGAGAACCTTTCCTCAAGACCCATGTGGACATGGGGGATCATCCCCTCTCTGTCAGTCCAGAGATTAGAGAGACCTGTCCACTTGGGCTCGACTATTTCTGTTCCTCCTCCACCTTTTGATGTCAGTGCCTTTTATTCCAACATTCTCACCTTCCCCCCTCATTTTGGTGACGAAAGCTTGGCCACCTTTGGCTCCGGCTTCTGCCTTGATGTACTTGATTCAGGTCTTTTCCAAGCAGAATGCTTCTCAGAGTTGTGGCATCGGAGTGTGTGGCCCAGTTCGGGTTCAACTCAGTTTTTTTGGGAGCTATTCCTTACCCCCCCCCCCCCCCCGATGTCTCAACTCTTGACATTTCAGCTCTGGTCTTAACATTGGACCCAGCTTGTCAGTGTTTGGTACAGAGGTGTCTCCTAGGTTTTAGGATCCAAGGGACCCTTTGCCTGACTTTGGTGTCAGTACTGAACTTTAGAAAGGTTTTTCTCGCTGTAAAACAGGTACTTTTGTTCCTGTGTAATTTCCATCCTAATACTCTTGTTCTTCTAGGATCTCAGTCTCTCATGACCTCAACGAAGAATAGCCTGCTCCATTAAGCTTTGAGCAGCACCACTCTATAGGCTCTTCAGTTATTTCTTTGTGCCTCTTGGCTTTTCCTCCCTGGGTGGTGACAGAAATAGCCAGTTCAATAGGAAGCACTTGGATTCCTCAGAGTATTCCCTCATTTAAGGCTGTGTCCTCAGTGAAGGGTCCCCCAAATCCCCCCCCCCATGTGGACACCTCTTTTAGTGATTTCCTGGGATTAATGAAACAGCTGGGAGATTAAACCAGTGAAGCCTGTTCCCCAGAGAAGGCTGTCTGCTTTGAAGATTTTGGTGTGGGCCCATCTACTTTGTGGATGGTTCCACCTCCAGAAGTCCTCATTGACCTGGTGCCCCAGGGGGCATGGAGAGAACCCAATGTGGTGGAGCCAATTCTACAGAAACTTAATAAAGTATTAGTTCCCCCAGGGACAGGCCCCTTTTGGAGTAAAAGTCCATCTGTGCATGCTATTGACATTGCTGCAGCTGTAAAAGACATCTCAGAAGAGAGTTCATCAGTTCATCCCTCAAACTAGGTGTCAGTGGCATTAGTGATTTGGCAAGTGCATTTATGCTTCAGCCACATTTGTCCTCTGTGTGCTGAATTATTTGGCACATTTGGTGAGGTTTCAGAGGAGTTTGTTTTCTGAAGCTGCTGGGTTGGTGGCTTCTCATCCCTTGTCCGAGTCTTGTAAGACCTTGGAGACTCAATCAGCCGCAGTTCATTTCAAATGTTTCCATGCACATTGCCAAATGTGGTAGACTGTATGGTGCATACTGCAGACTTAGGCATCAAAATTCACATTCATATCTGGATGTGAGCCTTTGTAGTTTTGCAGACTGCCCCAGAGGCAGAGACAGTCCACAGTTTCAGGATTTCAGGGGATCCTTCTTGGGCATGCTTTTTCAGCATTCATGAAAGTTTACGTGACTGCTGCTTTCTGGGGGTAGATGGGGGACACTTGACACTCTACTCATATGCTTGGGAGGCCATCAAGTCTGATATTTGAGTATTGAGAGTAATTTCCAGAGGCTATTTTATCCCCATCCAGATCTTTCCAAATGTAAAGCAAACACATCTCCCACGTGTTCCACCCCACCAAATGAGGGAAGCAACTATGGAAATAAAGTTGTGGGCAAATTGAGTCATCCAAGAGGTCCCATCATATTATTTAGGTTCTGGGGTCTACTCAAGATTCTTTTTGGTGCCACAGAAACAGGACACTTAAGGCTCATATTGGACCCCTAAGCAATTTAAATTTGTTTGAAAATCAGACCAAGTTCTGGATGATAACTATTCAGTCCATTCTACCTCTCCTGAGGAAGGACAATTGGATGTGCTTAATGCACCTCAAGGACACCTATTATCACATAAAAATAGAGAGGCCCTCCTGGAGGCTCCTGAGCTTCAAGCTTGAGAGCCAGTCATTTTCAATTTTGGGCAGTGCTGTTCGATCCTACCACAGCCCCTTGTGTGTTCACGAAGTGCATGACAGTGGTAGCAGCCTAGCTCTGGCTTCAAGGATCTAGGTCTTTCTTTACTTGGGCGACTGGCTCCTTACAGCAACATCAGAAGCATAATTGATTCAAAGATCAAGGGAGGTCATAGTCTCCCTATACTCATCACTCATCAGACCAATGATTGAGTACAATGCCCCATTCGGAATGTATCTGACCCGACACTTGCAGCAGCTGGAGAGGCCACAAAAGTTCCTCACCAAAAGGATAAAGGGTCTCAAACATCTGTCCTATGCTGCCCGACTGAAAGAACTCCAGCTCTATTCAGTCGCTTACCGCTTGCTCAGAGGTGACCTTTGCCTAACATACAAGGCCATGTCAAACCCAGATTTGATGAATATGCTTCACCTCAAAAAATCTAGATCCGTCAGAGCCACAAGGGCGGAGACTTAAACCTCGACACGGCTATTAATAGGACGTGCTGGAGGGATAGATTCATCACCCAAAGACTCCCTATGCTGTGGAATAAAATCCCGGTATATGTGAGGCAGAGCACCTCGCTGGCCTTGTTCAAGAGAAATCTTGACCAATGGATGGGAGATCGCAGATATACCCCAGGGATTACCTCAGTGTCACTGCTCAACAGAGGCACAGCAAAATAATGGGTATAGTTCCCCATACTAAAGGGGTGGCGTAAGCCACAAAACTATGGGCTAGGCTTGTAAATGCCCTCGGGCAGATAGCCTAGTATGAACCTATGAACCTATGAACCTATGAACAAAAGACACTATCCTGGTTGTACGTGTCCTTGGGCATCACAGTCAGTCTCGAGAAATCCAAGTTGGAACCTGTACAAAGTCTGGAATTTATTGGATGCCATCTGGACACCTTCAAACAAATTGCAAAATTACCTCCCCAGTGGTGTGGTACTTAAACAAGGGGACCCCAGACTTACCCTTTGTCAAGAAACTGGGTGATGTCCCCTCAATGCTTTCTGATAGCTGCTCACATCCCAGGAAAATTCAACATTCTAGTGGACAATTTAAGCAGCAGCATTTTGATACCTTACGAGTGGTCCCTCAACCCAACAGCAGTGACACTTATTTTCTGCCACTGGAGCCAGCTGTGCTGTGGCCATTTTGCGACCTGTCTCAACATTAAATGCAGCACCTTCTTTGTCCAGATCCTGTTTGTGGGCAGTCATCAAAGGACACTCTTCTGAATGCTTTGCCCCAGGCCTCTTGTACACTTATCCTTTAGCACCATTGATGACCAAGTTTCTGCCAAAAACGACTGTAATCTTCATTGGCCACTTCTGGCCCAGACAAATATGGACATTGTTACTCTGCCATTTATGTTCAGATGGCAGTCATTTCCAGTTTTTGTATTGGTCAATATCATACTCTGACTGCATCTCTGGAACTGAAAGAAGCTCTTTTGAAGGGTACTTTCCTGCTTAGGACTCCAGTAAGTGGTCTGGTTTCTCCACGGGATCTGAGTTTTTTCCCTCAAGCCTTGAGTAAGCCTCCCTTTTGAGCCAAAAGCTACAGTGGATCTCAAGTTTTTGTCTTGGAAGACTCTCCATGTTCATTATATTGGTCACTGCTGCAGTAATCTGAGATATGCAAGTTATATCCTGCCAAAGATATAACAGCTAATCAGCTTTTAAAGCTTCAGGGCACCTTCCACAAGCTGAGCCGACTAAAAAGACAAGTTTAGCCACTAAGCTGTTAAGAGCTTTCATGCCAACAGAGAAGAGAGAGGTAGAATACCTTAGCTTACTAAGTTTGTGAAGTGGAAGGGAAGAATCTCGGAGCCTTTGGAGAATGATCCCAACAAAATGTGATCTAGACCAAGAGAATGAGTCAAGCTTGTTAATGCCTTATAAATGTATGTATAGAGGACCAAGTTGCTGCTTCTAGAATACTTGGAGAATCCAACTCCAAAAAGCCACAGATGAAGCCTAGACCCTGGTAGAGTGAGCCTTGACCCTGCCTATTTTTTGTGGTGAGTATAACAAAAGGTAATAGCCTGAGACAATCATATGGAAATAACCTGTTTTGACACAGGTTGTCCCTTCCTGTAGTCACAAAAAAATGAACTGATCCAAAGACATGGAGGGTTTAATTCTGTCAAGATAGTATGTGAGATGTTTGTGGACATCCATGGTATGGCGTATGCTTTCTCCTTCATTTTTAGGTTCTAGAAAGATGACATGGAGATGGCTATTTTAGTTTAAAGTGAACTCTGATACCACTTTAGGTATAAATGTAAGGCTACATCAGTAGTGATCAATCGAACATCTGCTGTTATGGTAAATTTACTTACATGACTTTACTTTTTAACCACTATTACTTCAACCAGAAGAGTTTCTGAGCTCCAGGCTTTATCCTGCAACCCTCCAAATCTTATCTTTCACAAATACACGGTTTCATTCAGAATGAATCCTTGTTTACCTAAAGTGGCCTTTGAGTCGAAGTTGAATTAGACAACTGAACTACTTATTTTCTTCACAAAATACAGCAACTCTGTAGAGTAAGTGCTTCATTGCTTTGTTGTCCATCATCAGTTGAGATTTTATTTAGAACAAAACAGTTAAATTTATACTATATCTTCATATGGTTTTCCAGAGTTAAATTGTCCAAATAGCTTTCTGATTGCATTCTCTTTTGTTTACTCTTCAAAAGATATCTCATTACCTATTAAACCAAAAGCCCATTTCACAAGAGCAGTTGCTATGTCTACAGCCTTTTTTAGTCATATTCAATTGGTTGATATATGCTCCATGATCACTCGGGTCTCTTCTCATACATTTGCAACTCATTACAAGTTGGATGTTTAGTCTAGGTCCAGAGCATCCTTTGCCCCCCCCCCCCATGATATTGTGCAATGTTCTCTCCTAGAACCACCTGTCTCTTTCTGGGGACTCTATCCCACAGGTTGAGGGGGTTTGAAAAAGACATAACTGGATACAAAAGTTATGTACTTATAACATATTTCTGTTGTCTTCCTCCATCCCCCTTCCAAATTGTCACTGATATTTTTGGCTCAAAGTAGACACTGCAGATCAGCACGAGGTCTGATTTTAGGACCCTTGTGGTCTGTCATACCCACTGATGGCAGATTTCTAAAATTTTTCTAATAATTTGATGTGCTAGGTAAATGCGATGTGTGGAAACTTAGACAGGCAAGACATGGGAAGAGGAGGTGGAGCTCCAGAGCTTGAGGATTCTGCATTACTAGCATTGGTAGCACTTTGTCAGCAGTGACTATGACAAGAAGAACAGCCATAAATATTAACACTGGTTCATTAAATTAGTTAAGTACAGAGTAGACATCTTGTGCTGTATGTTGCTATATTACATGTAAGCATTTTCCTCTCCCCCATCATACAAAAGTAAATACATTGTCTCCATTGCATCCTGTGCTAACCACTGGTCTTACTCTACAGTACTTTCATGTTTTTTGTATGAGGTGTTCTTTGATATTTGTTTGTACTTCACATTGTGAGTCACTTCTGTGCGCAGTACATTTACTTTTATTTTGTGTTTTACATGCATAGAACAATGTGTATTATGAATGCAGAATTGCATACTTTGGGTTACTTATTTTTGAATTTAAGAGAAGCTTCACAAGTTGATTAGTTATTGGGAATTCATCATCTGTAGTCCGTAGCTCAGCTTTTTTTTCTTTTGCATACACTTCGGACATGCATACTTCCTGCCAGTGCACTGTGTGGCATTGTGCCAGATGGTTGCTTATCCCTACGGTACTGTTTTTCTGCAGCTTCTTAAAAGTCTGGCTCTGGCTCACTTTGCTCCCCTCCCACCCCCCATATCATTTCCTTTATACCTAGCCTCCTCTTCTTCCCTCCATCTAACTCCTCCCTTTCCTGCACACAAGCTAACTCCTACACCTTATTCCTTACCTACCTAACCATATCCCACCTATTACCTCTTACTAAACTCTATATCCCAGAATCTCTAAACTGTCTGTCATCTCTCACTAAAATATCTCCTCCTTTTAAAGGATGTCGGTCTCTATCACCCCTGTTCTACTCCTACCTCCACTACTCCTCCTCACCATCACAGCACCCCCTCCATTCCTAACCCCAGTCAGTAAGGTCCCGACCTACCCTTACTCACATACTTTCTCTTCCCCTAAACAACTAGTAGCAGTCTCTACATCCATCATTTCCTACCAACATTTCCTTCCCCAAAATAAAAATCCCTCCCTCAAACCATCCTTCACCTAAATCTAGAGGACTTCACCTCAATGACCACCCACTTAAAAGAAAGTCATACTATTTCCCAAAGACTCTGCTCATATCTGGTGACATACATCTCAATCCTGGTCCTGTTACTAACTCTGCCACACCACAAAACACTCCCCTTAACTATAACCAGTCATCCGTACCTAACAAACATCTATCATTCTATTCTGTCAATACTCAAAGTATTCTAAACAAAATAAGTCAACTTCATCCATGGGTATCTCAACATAACCCAGACATTATCTCTGTTACAGAAACCTGGCTTAAACCCCCAAAATCAAGATCAAGACATTCTCCCTCCAGGTTACCACATCCTCCTTCAGGACCACATTAAGAAGAAAGACAGTGGTGTTGCGATAGTTTACTTTAATAAACTCACTCTCTCCCATACTAAACAACCTTTTTCCTCCTCCTCACCAGCTGAAAAACTTGGAACAAACCTTAAGCTTAACGACCATAATATTACAGTAATAGCCATTTATATTCCACCAGGGAACAATATTCCCTTACTGGAAAATTTACTCTCATATCTCTCCCAAAACATTCCTAATGAAACTATCCTCCTTGGAGATGTAATCATTAATTGGCTGATTAACCCAAACTCTCAGTATCATATAAATCTCTACAGATTTTCACAGCTAATCTCTCAACTTACTCACACCAATAAAACACACTGTCCAAGCTCCCTGATAGAGTGGATACTAGTTTTAAGTCCCTGCAAGTACCATAATCCTGAAACTTTACCCGACTCCCCTTTGTGATCACTCACATATAAAAGTGCTTAGATATACCACACATCTCTCAAAACCACACAGATTTATTACCTGCTGAAAACTTTCCAACTTTAACCATGAAGCATTCCAAACTCTCCTCTCTCTAATTAATTGGGACTTCCTTAAACAGCTTCTACTAGATGATGCAGTAAATGCCTTTAACTCAGCTTTCCTTACCGTTTTATACACCCTTGCTCCACCAAGAAAAGTTGGAATAAAAGCTAAAATTTCAGCTTGGTTATCTAAAACTACCGGTGCACCCTTATGAAAAGCAGAGATAGGGCTTGGAAAATATGGGTACAATCCAAACTTTCTGCTGACTTGCAAAAGTACAAAGAACTTCGCAATCAAACAAAAAACTCATTAACAATGACAAAAAAGCTTCTACTATAATACCTCAACAACATTAAAATCTGATCCCAAAAAATTCTTAAATGTTATAAACCAGATACTCTACCCTGGCAACCCAACCTCACCAAACCCATGTCCTGATAAGTCCCCTGAAGAGACTGCCAATACTTTTTAACACTTATTTTATTGAATCTATTTCCAAATTATTTAACACCACTCCCTCTATCTACAACTCCTCTAATCTCCCTGAACCAACCTCACCTGCTGACTCAACTAACTCCTCTCTCAAACCTGTTCCTACTACCTATATTAAAGCTCTAGGCTCTAAACTCAAACCATGCTTTGAATCGGCTGATCATGTCCCTTCATACTTTCTCCAGACTGCTGCACACTCCCTGGCTGTGCCTATGTCTATCTTTATTAATCACTCTATCTCTGAATCTAAAGTTCCAACTGTCTGGAAACAGTTCCATACTCTTCCTATTCACAAAGGAGAGAACTCCACAGAAATATCCAGATGTTCATAGTGTTTCACTGTTACAGTCATTACACTTGGGTTATCCTGCTGGCAGGCTACCCGCAGTCGGCCTGAATTCCAAAGTCCTGGTCCGGCGTCTGTTGCTGTCACCTCTTCCCTGAAATCAGTGCGCCAGGGGTATAAAAGATGCAGCCGACACCATTTTCTTCAGTCTTTCTTGCCGCTCGGTGCCCAAAGCAAAAGCAGTTCGCAAGTGCCAGTCGGCCGACTCGTGAGATTTTCGAAATCGAATTTCAGATCAGAAGTCTTCAGTAAAGCTAAGTACCCCGTTGGGGAAACTTTTTTCTTGCTCCAGACCGATGTCAGAAAAAGTTAATAATTGTATTTCTTGTGGGAAGCAAATACCTCATAAGGATTTTCATTCTTACTGTATTCCTTGCCTAGGCCCTGACCACAATGTTGCTAGCTGTCGGTTTTGTGCTAGATTTAACAAACGCACTATTAAGCGTCGGTGCGATTTTGCTTTTCATTACTTTGGCCGAAGGTTTAATTATATAATGCCGTCGTAACAGCCGACGACCAGAGTTCATAAAAAGCGCAAGGTAAAGGAAAAGGGCAGGCATCTGAGGTCCAAAACCGACGACGAGGCCTCCTCTAGGCCAGTCGCCGGTTCTCAGTGAGGTGCTTTTGCAGCCCCTGACGCCCGCTACCTCAGAGCCACAGGCCGCTGCAGACTCCCACGTGGAGACAGCTAGGCCTCTGGATACTCAAGGTATTGGACACTCGGAAACTATTCCCTCAGATGGGTCTGGAGCCGCTGAGCAGGCATCAGCTTCTGAGGGTGTTTTCAGACCTATACAGTTATGTCAAGCCAACCTCAGCTTCCAAGGCAAAGACTAAAACAGCTTTAAAGGCAAAGAAACAAGTACAGCATTCTCCTGGACAGACTTCCATGCCTAAGAAACAGATGCTTAAAATGGCCGAAGACCTAATTACTTTGATCAGAGGTTCCCATCCCCCCCCGATAAGAGGCCTAGGCAAGACACAGAATATGATTCTTCTGATCAGGTTTCCATTTCCTCTAACTCCTATTCAGAACAAGGATATTCTCTTCCTCCCCATGAGGATTCTGATGCTGAATAATCTATTCCTTCAGCTTCTCCTCCTGAGGATTATTCTTTTGGGGAAACCCTGCATACCTTGAGGGAGCATTTCCACTGGGAGAGCCAAGCTTACTCAGAATCTAAGAAAAGGCTCAGAGACTTTCTTCTACTGCCTCAGCACAGACCTCTTCCTATTCCGTCTGTTCTAGACATTGTAGATGATGTATTTTCAGAGTCTGGCCTGTCTCCTGACTCTTTACCCCTTGCACCTGCTAAGCCAGACAGATACTACAGGGTTCCATATTCTCATAAATTTCTATATAAAAACCCTGCTGCTGACCCAGAAACTATATCTCAGGGTCCCAAAGGGGTCAAGGCGTCCACTGCAAAAAACCCTGTCCCCTCTGATAGGGATTCTAGGGCACTGGACAGATGGGGGAAAAGTTTACACTTCTGCTACCGTGGTTGTAAGGGCTTTAAATTGTCAGTTTCATATGCTTAAATATCAGCAATACTTAATGTCACTGCTAAACCAGAAAATGTTGACAAATTCTGAAGGTTCTGAAAACAGAGAAATGCAAGCTTTATTGCATACAGCTGAATTAGTGGGAAAGCATACTTTGCAATGTGGTTTTGATTCACTGGAGGCCTCTTGCAGGGCCGCTGTTACAGGTTCTGTCATTAGAAGGCATGCTTGGTTAAAGGAACAGAATCTGCCTGATCATGTTAAAGCAAAATTATTGGATGCTCCATTACAGCATGATACTTTGTGTTAAGGCAGAAGAGGTGTTGAAGAAAATGGAGGATAAAGCAAAATCTATGCAGACAGTAAAGGATTTCTTACAGGTACAGCCACCCAGATTTAGCAGGAACTGGCCTTCTAAAAATTGATCCTTTCCAGTGTCAGATAAGCCATAAAGAGGCAGATACAGACGCTCTAGAGGCAGACCCCAGCCCCAAGGCTTGTACAGGCCCAAACAATGGGGCACTTCTACCTCCAAAAGCGGAGAAGACAAATCCCAGCCTTATAGGAAACAGTCCCAATGACTTTCCTCTGCCAATGCCAAGCACTTATCAGCACCCTTAGGGGGAAAGCTAGTACTTTTTTCACAAAATTGGAACATGATTACCCAGGACAAATGGGTCTTAAATATAGTCTCTCATGGTTACAGGTTTCACTTTCACACCCTTCCAAAGGCAAAAGGTATGCCAGACCTGCCAAACAATCAATGGGCAGAGGCACAAAAGCAAGTTTCATCTCTCATGGACATGAGGGCTATTCAGCGAGTACCACAACAAGAGCAGGGACAAGGATTTTACTCAAGCCTTTTCTTAGTACCCAGAAAGGGCAAAGCCTGGAGACCAATACTGGACCTGTCTATTCTAAACACTTTTCTGGAAGTTCCAAAATTCAAAATGTTGACTCTGCAACAGCTTCTGCCCATGCTGGGCAAGAAGGCTTGGCTTGCAACTTTGGACCACAAAGAGGCATACCTGCATGTCCCAATCAGACAGTCTTGCAGAAAATACCTCAGATCCATAGCTGGCTCAATGCACTACCAATTCTCTGCACTGCCCTTTGGCTTATCTACTGCACCCAGGGTCTTCACAAAATGCCTGGCACAAGTAATTGCATTTTGCAGACAAAGAGGAATTCAAATATATCCCTACTTGGACGACTGCCTTATTCAAGCAGAGAGCAAAGATATTCTACTGAAGCATCTGGCGTTTGTAAAAAGATTACTAATTTGCCTGGGGTACACAGTAAATGAAAAGAAGTCAAAACTAGTACCCTCTCAAGCGATAATATTCCTGGGTGCAAGCTTAAATACAACTGCCCAGATGGCTTATCTCACGCCAGACAAACAAAGGCAACTGACTTCTTGCTTCGAAAAGATGGCAACCAAGACCCAGTTATCTACAAGAAAAGTTCTGCAGGCTTTGGGCTTCATGGCATCCTGCATTCTGCTAATTCCATATGCAAGACTGCATATGCGGAAGCTACTATGGTATCTAAAAAGTATTTGGACTCAACATTGCCACAGCCTGGAAGCATTAATTACCCTCATTCCCTGCCTGCAACAGGAGTTTCGATGGTAGGCGCAGGCCTGTCACCACAACAAGGGACAGCCATTCACTTTACCCACAGCCAGGCAGACACTAACAACAGATGCATCAGATTATGCCTGGGGGGCCCACATGGCAGGAAAATTTATTCAGGGCATATGGCCCGCAAACCAAATGCATCTTCATATCAATCAAAAAAAGATGCTAGCTGTACAGAATGCCCTGACAGCCTTCAAGGATTTACTTAATCCAGGACAACTGCTGAAAAAGACTAACAATACTACAGTCATGTGGTACATAAGCAAGCAGGGAGGCACACATTCTTACCCCCTCTGCAGACGAGCCATGATTTTGTGGAACACAGCATTGACTTATCAAGTACACCTGCAAGCACAATTCCTGCCAGGAAAGACAAATACTCTGGCAGACGAACTAAGCAGAAACCTCATGGATCCTCACGAGTGGAAACTAAATCCACAAATCTTGAGCATGATAATAAGGAAATGGGGATGCCCAGACATAGATCTATTTGCCTCCCCTCACAACTGCCAATTACAGAGATTCTGCACAAGGACTTATCACAAACAAGCATGGAAAGTGGATGCTCTGTCATTCAGCTGGAAATCCCTTACAGTATAATGCCTTTCCTCCACTGCCTCTCCTCCCCAAGGTACTCCTAAAGGTCAGACAAGAGAAGCCAAAAATGATACTGATTGCCCCAGACTGGCCACGCCAGCACTAGTACCCAATCCTAAAGAGCTTGTCTCAAGGCCCAGCCTGGACATTACCTCAAATTCCTTATTTACTGGCCCAACAAAACAATCTGATCCTGTGCAGCCAACTCAGAACCCTAAATCTGGCTGCATGGCGGATAATGTAACCATTCAGAACACACATCTCTCTAAAGCAGTTATGGATGTTATTTTGGAGGCCAGGAGGCCCAGCACCAGAAAGTCTTGCGCAGAAAAATGGAAGAGATTCTGTTATTGGAACCAGGCACAAGGAATTGACGTGCTTGTACCAAATATTCCTCAGATTTTACAATACCTAACGGAGATGCTGGACAAAGGCCTATCCTTCTCATCAGTTAAAATCCATGCCTCTGCCATTTCAGCTCATTACAATATGGACCCACCTATTTTTTCACATCCACTGCTTAGGCAGTACCTCAGAGGGGCCAAAAACATAACACCTCCAAGGAGAGGACCAATACCTGCATGGGACCTCAACTTTGTCTTGGAAAAGCTCACACTGCCTCCTTTTGAGCCAGCCAATACAGCTGAGATTAAATTCTTATGGAAAACAGCTCTGCTCCTAGCAATAACTACAGCAAGAAGGGTCTTAGAGTTACAGGCATTAATGGCTGTGGAACCTTTTATTTTCCATCCGGACGGGGTTTCTCTAAGGACAAACCCAACGTTTATGCCTAAGGTAGTGTCCAGTGTGGCTCTTAACCAAACCATTCATTTGCCTACCTTTTATCCAAACCCACAGAATAAAGGGGAGAGACTTCTGCATTCTTTGGACATACACAGACAGTTACGCTTCTACTTGGACAAACCTAAAGCCTTCATAAAGACTGAGCAACTTTCAGTGGTATATGCTGCAGGATCACAAGGAAAGGCTATTTCAAAGCAGACTATTTCAAAATGGATAAGCCACTGCATTCATTTCTGCTAGTCACAAAATGGCAAATCAGTACCTAAGGGCATTAGGCCACATTCTACCAGAGCAGCAGCCTTCCTCAGAGGAGTACCAACCAAGGATATTTTGGAGGCTATAACTTGGACTTTTTACAAAGCACTACCACTTATCTCTTTACTCTAAATCCAGAGCAGGCTTTGCCACTGCAGATGTTCATCGTGTTATACTGCTGCAGTCATCACACTTGGGTTATCCTGCCATCAGGCGGTCCCGCAGTCAGCCAAATCCCAAAGTCTTGGTCCTGCATCGGTTGTCGTCACTTCTTCTCTGACGTCAGTGTGACAGGGGGATAAAAGAGGCAGCCGATGCCATTTTCTTCAGTCTTTCTTGCCGCGCAGTGCCCGAAGCAGAAGCAGTTCGCAAGTGCCGGTCGGCTAGCTCCTGAGATTTTTGAATCGAATTTCTGCCCAAAGTCTTCTCTAAAGCTAAGTACCCCGTTGGGGAAACTTTTCTTGCCTCAGACCGATGTCAGACAAAGTTAATAATTGCATTTCTTGTGGGAAGCAAATACCTCATAAGGATTTTCATTCTTATTGTATTCCTTGCCTAGGCCCAGACCACGACGTCTCTGGTTGTCGGTTTTGTGCTAGGTTCAACAAACGTACAATCAAGCGTCGGGCAGATTTCGCCCGACATTACTTTGGCAGAAAATTTAACTATAGCATGTCGTCGGAGCAACCAACATCAGCAATGATTAAAAAATGCAAGGATAAGGACAGGCAACCAAGACCAGATACCGAGGCCTCAGCAAGACCTGCCGCCGGTTCTCTGGTTTTCAGCGAGGCACCTATGCAGCCCCTGACTACCGCCGATTTAGAAATTCTGACGGCCTCCCAGACCGAATCAGCTGGGCCTCAGGAGCCGGATCCATCTCACCCCTCAGACGCCAACCCTGACGGTGATCCGGAGATTTTGGACAGGCCTTCGGTTTCTGAAGGCGTCTTCAAACTGGCAACTATCTCTATTAAGTCTTATGCTAAACTTAAAGCCCCCTTAAAAGTTAGGAAACCGGGTCCACAGACCCCCCCCCCCCGCAGGCCCCTATGTCTAAAAAACAGATGCTTAAGATGGCTGAGGATTTAATTACCCTTATCAGGGGTTCACAACCCCCTCCTGACAAAAGGCCTAGACTGGAGGAAGATTATCCTTCCTCTGACCAAGCATCCATTTCCTCAGCTAACTCTGAGGACCAGGATTATTCCTTCCCTCCTTATGAAGACTCAGATGCTGAAGAGTCCATTCCCTCTGTCCCCCCCCTGAAGACTACTCTTTCGGGGAAACTTTACACACCATGAGGTAACACTTCCACTGGGAAGGCCAAGATTACTCTGACTCTAAGAAAAGACTCCGTGAGTTTCTTCTTCTTCCACAGTATAGACCCCTTGCAATTCCTCCAGTTTTAGACATTTTGGATGATGTTTACACCGAATCTAGTCTAAACCCAGATTCCTTACCTCCAGCACCAGCTAAACCAGACAGATACTACCGAGTTCCTGATTCTCATAAGTTTCTATATAAAAGCCCTGTTGCAGACCCCGAAACCATTTCCCAGGGTCCCAAAGGGGTTAAGGCCACTACTGCTAAGAATCCACTACCTTCTGAAAGAGATTCCAGAGCATTAGAAAGATGGGGGAAGAAAGTGTATACGTCTGCCACTTTGGCCATGAGGGCCTTAAACTGCCAATTCCACATGCTAAAATACCAGCAGTACTTGATTACACAGTTAAAGCAGAAAATGATCCCTCAGACAGATCAACCTGATTTCAAAGAGATGCAGGATTTGCTACATGCAGCAGAACAGGTGGGAAAGCATGCCTTACAGTGAGTGTGGTTTTGATTCATTGGAAGCCTCATGTAGAGCAGCTGTCACAGGATCTGTAACACGTAGACATGCTTGGCTAAAAGAGCAAGCCTTACCAGAACATGTCAAAGTAAAGTTATTGGATGCTCCATTGCAGAAAGATGTGTTATTTGGTGTCAAAGCAGAGGAAGTTGTAAAGAAAATGGAAGAAAAGGCAAAATCTATGCAGACAGTTAAAGATTTTCTTACAGGTACAACCTCCTCGTTTCAGCAGAAACTGGCCAGCAAAAAACTGGTCCTTTCCTGCATCAGACAAACCCCAAAGGGGTAGGTACAGACGCCTAAGGGCAGAGGCCAGCCACAAGGTTCTTTCAGGCCTAGACAATGGCATACAACAACTCAAAGAGGTGGAGACAAAAGATCTCAACCCTTCAGGAAACAAACACAATGACTTCCCTCTTCGCCTGCCAAGCAAAATTGCCCTGGCAGCACCTTTGGGAGGAAAACTGGCTCTATTTCCACAAAATTGGTGCATCATAACAAAGGACAAATGGGTTCTGGATATTATTACCCGAGGCCACAGATTTCATTTTCACACTTTACCACGGATGAGAGGCATGCCAAATCTGCCTCCAAACCAATGGGCAGAGGCACAAACGCAAATTTCAGCTCTCATGGATATGAAAGCAATTCAAAAGGTACCTACAAAGGAGCAAGGTCAAGGTTTTTACTTAAGGCTATTTCTAGTACCAAGAAAGGACAAAGCCTGGAGACCCATTTTAGACCTCTCAATTCTAAACACATACCTGGAGGTACCCAAATTCAAAATGCTCACACTACAGCAGCTTCTTCCCATGCTGGGCAAGGAGTCTTGGCTGGTAACGTTGGACCTCAAAGAGGCATACCTGCATGTCCCTATCAGACAAGATTGCAGAAGGTACCTCAGATTTTTGGCAGGTACAACACATTATCAATTCTCTGCATTGCCCTTTGTCTTATCTACTGCGCCCAGAGTATTTACGAAATGCCTGGCATCAGTAATTGCATACTGCAGACAACGAGGAATACAAATTTATCCATATCTGGACGACTGCCTGATCCAAGCGGACAGCAAGGCCATTCTATTAAAGCATCTGGCATTTGTAACAAAGCTGCTAAGTTGCCTAGGGTACACAGTAAACAAAAAGAAGTCAAAGCTAATACCCTCACAACACATAATATTCCTGGGTGCCAGCTTAAATACAATGGCCCAGATGGCTTATCTCACGCCAGACAAACAAAAACAACTGACTCAGTACTTTAAAAAGATGGCAACTTTTACCCAGCTCACTGCAAGGAAAATCCTGCAGGCATTGGGGTTCATGGCATCCTGCATTCAACTAATTCCACATGCAAAGCTGCATATGAGGAAATTACAATGGTACCTGAAAAGTGTATGGACTCAACACAGGCACAGCCTCGAAACAAGTATACCTCTCATTCCCTGCCTTCAAAAAGAGTTCCTATGGTGGGCTCAAGCATGTCAAATAAACAAGGGTCTTCCTTTTGTCTTACCTCCAGCAAACCAAACTATGACAACAGATTCTTCAGACTACGCCTGGGGAGCACACATGGCAGGACAGTGCATACAGGGCAAATGGTCCGCAAAACAAAGGCATCTACTCATCAACCAAAAGGAGATGCTAGCTGTGCAAAATGCACTGACAGCCTTCAAGGACCTCTTGCATCCAGGACAACTACTAATAAGGACAGACAACACCACAGTTATGTGGTACATAAACAAACAGGGAGGAACACACTCCTACCCTTTATGCAGACAGGCAATGACCTTGTGGAACACAGCATTGACTTACCAAGTACAACTGTAAGCACAATTCCTGCCAGGAAAGGAAAACATATTGGCAGACGAATTAAGCAGAAATGTGGCAGAGCCTCACGAGTGGAGACTACACCCACAAGTATTTTCAATGATAACTCAAAGGTGGGGATGCTCAGACATAGATCTATTTGCCTCCCCCCAACAATTGCCAACTACAGAAATTTTGCACAAGGACTTATTCCCTAGCCTGGAAAGTGGATGCCCTATCATTCAGTTGAACAGCATTGACAGTCTATGCTTTCCCACCACTACCTCTCTTGACCAAGGTATTACTGAAAGTCAGATCAGAGAGACCACAAATGATCCTCATTGCTCCGGACTGGCCACGTCAGCACGGTACCCATTACTAAGGACCTTGACTCACAGCCCTCCATGGATCTTACCTCAATTCCCACTTCTGTTGACTCAGCCAGCAAAACTCTCAGATCCTTCACAGTCAGCTCAGGACTTTAAATTTAGCTGCATGGAGAATACCTTGAATTATCAATCAACACTTCTCTCAAAGGACGTCCTGAATGTCATTTTGGAGGCCAGGAGGCCCAGCGCCAGAAAAACTTACTCAGACAAATGGAAAAGATTTTGTGCATGGAACCAGGCTAAAGGCCAAAATCCTTGGATACCAAACTTTCCTCAAATACTGCAATACTTAACTGAGATGCTACACAAAGGCCTTTCTTTCTCTTCCATTAAGATCCATGCTTCAGCCATTTCAGCTCAATATAATACGGATCCTCCCATATTCTCACACCCTTTACTAAGGCAGTTTCTCAGAGGGGCTAAGAATATAAGATCCCACAGAAACCCCCCAACGCCAACTTGGGACCTCAACTTCGTCTTAGAAAAATGAACACTGCCTCCTTTCGAACCAGCCTTCTCAGCAGAACTACAATACTTGTCATGGAAAACAGCTCTGTTGCTGGCTATCACCTCAGCACGCAGGGTCTCAGAACTACAGGCATTTATGCCAAAGGTAGTATCGAGTGTGGCTTTGAATCAGACCATTCATTTACCCACCTTTTATCCAAACCCCCAGAATAAAGGAGAAAGACTCCTTCACTCTTTGGACATTCACAGACAGCTACATTACTATTTGGATAAGACAAAGACCTTCAGAAAAACTGACCAACTCTTTGCATCTATGCTGCAGGTTCACAAGGAAAGGCTATTTCAAAACAGACCATCTCCAAATGGATAGCACATTGTATCCGCTTTTGCTACTCGCACCATGGGAACGCAATGCCTGTTAATATTAGGTCCCATTCTACCAGGGCTACAGCAACCTCAGCAGCCTTTCTCAGAGGGGTTCCAACCAAGGACATTCTGGAGGCAGCTACTTGGAGTTCAGTGCACACCTTTACCAAGCACTACCACCTTCCATTATACTCAAAAACCAGAGCTGGTTTTGCCACTGCAGTTCTGCAGGGCATCCTAGATTCACCTAACCCAGTTTAGTACCAGCCACCCATCCATAGCTTTGGGATTCAACCCAAGTGTGATGACTGCAGCAGTATAACACGATGAACATAGTACAGTTTTGTACCTACCATAAAGGTAGATGTTCGAGTGTATATACTGCTGCAGTCCAGGTTACCCTCCCACCATCCCCTCTACATACCAGGGTGTTAGTTATGCATGTACATCAATCTATTGGATGCATGTCTATATGGTGTATTTGCTAACAGCTAGTACTATTGTTTATCTACTAAGGTATTTTTGCATAGTTATTTGTATTGCCTTCCTAGTTGGGGGCACCTGACATCTGGGGCAAGAAAAACTGAAGAAAATGGCATTGGCTGCCTCTTTTATCCCCCTGTCGCATTGACGTAAGGGAAGAAGCGAAGACAACCGATGCAGGACCAAGACTTTGGGATTCGGCCGACTGCAGGACCGCCAGACGGCAGGATAACCCAAGTGTGATGACTGCAGCAGTATATACACTCGAACATCTACATTTATGGTAGGTACAAAACTGTACTTTCTGCAGGGCCTCATAGCAACTCCAAATTCTATTTAGGCCCAACCACCCAACCTCAGCTTTGGGATTCAACCCAAGTGTAATGACTGCGACAGTGAAACACGATGAACATAGTACAGTTGTGTACCTACCATAAATGTAGATGTTCGAGTATATTCACTGTTGCAGTCCAGGTTACCCTCCCACCGTCCCCCTTTCATTGCTGGGTCTTATCAGTACTTCTCTATTCTATACAACCTATGCGGTGTATTTGCTTGTAGATGAAGTTAATGTTTGTTACTGCATGCTTTTTTATAAGCAGAATTTTTAGCATACCCTTTTGGGGGCACCTGACATCTGGGTCAAGAAAAACTGAAGAAAATGGCGTCTGCTGCATCTTTTATACCCCTGGCGCACTGACGTCAGGGAAGAGGCGACAGCAACCAACGCCGGACCAGGACTTTGGAATTCAGGCTGACTGTGGGTAGCCTGCCAGCAGGATAACCCAAGTGTAATGACTGCAACAGTGAATACACTCGAATATCTACATTTATGGTAGGTACACAACTGTACTTTTCAGACCTATCACCATCTCCCCTATCCCAAAAGTACTCGTGAAATGTATACACAAGCAAGCAATGCATCATCTCTTACAAGAAAAACTTCTCACTCCTACCCAGCATGGTTTCTGTCCTAAGCACAGTACCACCACAGCTCTTTTATCCTTTCTCAACACTATCTCTTTAGCCAAAGACCATCACAAATTCATATCTTGCCTATTCCTTGACCTCTCAAATGCTTTTGACACTGTCTTACACTATTTATTACTTAAACTCACAGACCTCAACTTCTCTCCTGATTCTGTAGCATGGTTCTCCAGCTATCTCACAGACAGACAGCAGTTAGTCAGATGGGACTCTGCACTTTCTCCCCCCCCCTTCACGTAAAAACTGGTGTTCCCCAAGGATCCATTCTTGGACCTCTACTTTTTAATATCTTTACCAACTCACTCTACTCCTCTTGTCCTCAGTCTACCATTGTCCAATATGCAGATGACTCTACAGTCATCACTATTGCAAACTCCCCCTCTGAACTCCTTTCAACTACCCAGACATCCTTCAACTCTGTCAAGACTTGGCTCAAAAAACACCAGCTTATCTTCAACCCTAAAAACAAAATTGCTTCTTTTTCTCCCTAAATTTAACTATATCAAATGTTTCTTTACCATAACATCCTTAAACAATACTCCTATTGAAGTTGATACCAAAAGAAAACTACTTGGCATCACCATAGATGATCAACTAAAACTTAATCTACATATTAACAGTTGCATCAGAAAAAAACACCAGAAACTAGCACTTCTGTATAGAAATAAATTTCTCATCACTGAAGCCAGGCATACTCTTACCTATGCCTATCTTCTTCCTTGTCTAACTTACTGCTCCCAAATACTTACTAATCTAAACTCATCTCGACTTACCAAACTAGACAACCTTTCACAAGGTAGCCAGCTTCACAGCCCAATACTCGTATAATTCGCATCACTTTCTCTTCCACAAATTCCTAAACAGGCTTGAGCTACCTCACCTGTACTCCAATCTCATCTCCAAATGATGCACTCCATCCTTTATCAGCCATCTTCCTGCCCAGCTCTATCATCTCTCATCTCCCATTATTCTCCTACCAGACAACTCAGAAGTGCAACCCAAGACCTACTAAAGGTTCACAAACCAAACACTAAGATCGGCAGCAACTTATATAGCGACCATCCCTCTATTGCATGGAACAAACTCCCTCTAGAAATAAGAAACCTGACAAATCCCAAACAATTTAAACTAGCTACCAAAGACTACTTTAAAAAACACTGGATCTGTCACTGCTCACACCCTCCCTGACCAAAATCCTCCCACTTAGTTTGAGTAACTAATATAGATCCTGACTCAGCCTACTTCCTATATTATCAGACATATGTCTAAACTTAAGCTGTGTGCTCCCTTTAGAACTTTCTATTAGCATATTCCTGTCAAACCACTACTTCTTACATCCCTAGCTTAAATTGTTGTTCACCCTGCTTGCTTAATTATTGTAATGATGATTGTATCTGTCTAAATACTTCTTATTACTCTGTTTCTCTAGTATTTGAATGTCTGATTGCCATTATAATCATCCTATATGTTCTGGAGCTTTTCTCCCCAGACCTCCACTGAAAAAGGGCTTTTTGCTCAGTCGAACACTCCCGGTCAACAAATGTAAAATAAAATAAAAATAAATAAAAAGACCATACAAGATCCCCCTATTGCCTTAGGAATGAAGCAAAGGTATTTACTTCCACCTCTTGGTTCTGAAAGAGACAGAAGGCTTTTGTCTCATCCTGGACCTAAGTTAACATCAAAAATCACATCCAGTGCATCTCACATTCCAAATGGTAATTTACCAGGAGATTGCTGCAGGACACCTTGATGCTTTTACTGGATATCAAAGGTGCTTTTTGGCACAAAACTCTGGTTTCTATACAGGTAGTGTCATCTGTCTTTTTTTTTTTTTTTCTGTGAGCACCACAAGGATTATTGTCTACTTTCCTGATATAACTCAAGAAAGATATGTAGTTTCCTTCACTGTCTATAGCAAGCTTAAGCTTGTAGTCCACTTGACATTTTCTAGTACTCTTAAGTTTCTTGCTGACATGTTTTGTTGCAGTCTTGAGGTAGGAAGATAGGAAGTCCCTACAACATTTTTCTTATGTCTTCTTTTTTATGCCATTTTATAAAGAATTTCCACCAGAGTATAGTTTATGCCTGAATTTACCATCATATTTAGGACAGATAGGTATTGACTTTTCTATGCAGCAGTTAGGTGCTGGTAAAAGATGGTGATGAATGCGCCAGCTGTCTGAGATGGGTCCTTTTGAAGGGGTTGTTTAGGTATTCTACAGAATGCAAGTGGCTTACCCCAGAGAAATAGCTAAAGGTGGCCTCATTTGGTGGAGGGGTGGTACTACTAAGCCTGATGGAGAAGATGATTGACCTGTAATCAGATTTAAGCAGGGATAAGAAGGTATGTGCTGGGATGCAGGCAAAAGCTAAGGTTGGTAATAATCAGCTCAGGTACAGATGGGAGCTAAGTAGGTAAGGACCTGGTCAAGTACACAATTTGCTCCAATACATTGGTGTTAACAGTGTATAGGAAATGCTCAGCATATTCTTTTTTTTTAAGAGATGTAATCAGTGCTTTGGTAATTGAAGTTCCCTAGCAAGAATTTACTTGGTTTGATATTTAACCATTTGGTGGTAAGGTAATTTCTATGATATGTAGGGGACATTATGCTATGGGACCTATAGAGGGCAAGGAAATAATAGTAGGTATTTTTAAAGGTGATTTGGATCTCTAGGAGCTCCAAGTTACTGTCATGGTTAAGTTAACAAGAGGTAATTAATATTTCTGAGAAGTGCAGATGTACTCCTCTGCTATTACCAAAGGGTCTGAAAGAGTGGTAGATGCTAAACCCTAGTGCAGAGGGAGTGGCTGTCAATGCACTGAAACCTTGTCTCACTAGCTATGCAAATATGAATGTATTCAGGTTGCTGGAGAGCCTCAAGTTTTGGCATCTTTTTTTTAGTTTCCTAGCATTGAGTAGTGCCACCCTGATATTGTTTGAGTTTGCGTTGAAATATCCATGAGGAGGAACGTTGCTTAAAAAGGCAATGTGGAGGCAGCAAATTTAGTCTACATGTAGAAGCCCTGCTGTAAGAGGTGCAAGTCTTCTCTAATGGAAAAGGAAGTCTTATTTACCGTCTCTTCAAAGGTCAGCATATACTGGATCCCCTTAAAATAACCAGCTACTTAGCCAGTTGCTAGAGCAGTTATCTTGTCTTGGTATCGAAGCATAATTCTGGGAGAAACCAAGATGCATAGCAAGTTCCAACATGTTTCTCTGCATGCCCCTCAGGTTATTCACTTCACATGAGCCATCATTAGGTTGGATTGTGTGCATCTGGTTTAAGGAGTCTTGTGGCCGTTGTGATATCATGGATCCTTACAAATAGCTTACAGTCACCTTGGTCTTGTCCAGGCCGGTGAGTGTGGAGTGTGTATGACTAACTATAGTCACTGACTAAAACATTTCCCACTATGGAAGCAGACTTAATGGGCCTTATGGGCCTAGGCTTGCTTTTATAGTGACTCCTAGATAAGCAATGCAGATGTGCAGTATGTGTGAATGGAAAGGTAGGATGTATTACCATGTTTGCTGGTAGCTAGTATCTTTTAAAGTGGGTTCTAGGAGGCTTTGGCATTTTTTTCTTTACAAGACCCTGCATACATTTTGACTGTGGTAGTGTCCTGTAACGTATGTGTTGCTGCAGGTGTATGGTGTTTACCAACAGTGGGCTGTAGTCTATAAAAGCAGTGAACCATTAAGCATAAAACAGTTGCTCCACTGCCTTGGAATACCTAATGTGGTCAGACTAGTTGGACATGGGGTGACTGAAGACTGATGAGCCACGTTGCCAGAGAGTGGAGGGCTAGAGATGGCTGAAATAGTCAGTAGCAGACTTTTCAGCATTGACTACCAGTGTCAATCCTTGATGTTGTAGTAAAATGGGTGATACTACCAGATGCTGTATGAGGCATAGCTAAATTAAATCTGTTTTCAAATCCCATTTATCTCCTGTGTGCTACATTTAAGTCACTTTTTTTACTTTGTTTCCATAGCTGATCCCCAGTTCTATGATTTTGTTCTGCCCTGGATTGAAGCACTCACTTATCAAGTGCTAGTGTACCCATTAGATTTCATTTCAGGACAATCAGCAACTACGACCTGTTCTGCCTGGGGCCTTTGAATGGCACTCAGTAATGCCCATCTTAGAAGAAGTTTAACCGTGTGATTGCAGAAAAAGAGCTCATCTCCTGGAGAACTAGCTGTTGAAAATTAAAATAGTGACCATGGAACAGAAGAAGCCATTTCATTTTATCCGCTTCTAGACCTGAGAAGATTTCCAGCAAAAGTAATGGTAATACTCTTATATGACAGGAACAGTAAGGCAAGATGTTCTCTCTAAGCATAAAAAAAGACAACACCATAATACTTGCACAGAAGTTAAGGAGGATAGTTGTCATTCCTTTTGGTCTTTCTCTGACATATGCAAAGTTTTCCTTCCGTCTTTCCAAATAAGTAGAGCTGCTGTATATGAGTAGACTAAGTTCCATCTGCCAGTGGGGCAGTTGTCTAGAATTGCTGCCAACATATGTTGGGTTATGCCAATATCTTTGGTGGCTTTATACAGAATTGACTTAGTCATTGAACATCTGGATAATTTTGAACTAGTTTTGGACAACTGCAGTTTTTCATTTCAGTCTTTCATCTCTCCCATGTGTGGCAGTGCCATTACTCGTTCCAGCTCCCCAGTACTGCCACATGTGGTCAGCTTATTGTAGGGGACACCAGTATTAGTGGAACTATTGAGATAAATTCTAGTGTACTTGTCTGAACCACCAGCACTGATGGCAGAGATTACTGAAGTATGGCAATCACGTACCCTGGTCTAGTGCTTGGAAACTAATGTTCATTCCTCATTTAATTGCTACAAATGGTCTCTGAGAGTCCAGGCTCCATTACCAGCCCTGGCAGACTTCGACTGGATACATGCAAGGCTGAAGCCAATTCAGTTGCCACTAGTCTTGGCTGTGCTTTGTTTGAGAAGGCAGTTTAGAAGGCTTCAGGTGAGGAGCCGACAATAGCACAGCCAATTGATCAGGAACAAAGATGTGCGCAGGACCGCAGTTCTCTAGTCTTCCTCTTATTTTGATGTGAGGCAAGTGAAAAAGAAAGGGTACATAAAGCATTTTTATTCAGGGTTAAAAAGAATGTGATGACATTTTTTCCTGTTTCTGTGGACAGATGCTTTACATTGTTTATAATTTATATGCCATATTTATTCAGTCTCAGCTATGAAAACTTCATGGACAGTTTTTCATAATCCCTAGCTTTTTCAGCCTTTGGTGACTTATCACTTGGGAAATTTTTATAGGTAATGCAGGCAGTTGAAAACTGTCTTATTTGTGAGCTAGACACCACCAACAAAAATGTTTATGATTTGAAGATAGTCCCTGATCCAGTTATTTGGGAACTTCTACATGGCTGTTTGGCACTCTCTGGGTACATACTTCTGATTACCGAGATCTTTGACCAGGTCTGTGATCTTTTGACAGTCTTTATTTCTTAAAAGAAAATGTCAGTGGGTGATCAATCCTGCCTGGAACATGGTTGCTAAGCCAAGCCACAATTTCTAAATGCAGTGCATCAGAGTCTGATATTTTATACAAACTGGATAGGTGTGTTTTCTGAGACCACCCAGTCAGCGAAAGCTCTCAGTTGTATGATGCAGACGATAAGGTATCAGATGCTGTTAAGAATGGCCTTTAAAAACTTCAGGGCTCATTTTCTTCCCAGAATGTATTTGATGTGGAACAGTTCTGGCAAAATTGAAGAATGTTGCACCCATGCTTTCTGAGCCTCATACAGTGCTTCTGATATGGTGGGAACTGTCAGCTTTGGCAGGTTTTGTACGTGCCTGGATTAAGATAACTATATTAGGATATGTATAATATATATTTGCCCTTGACATAGTTCACTGTGTTTGACATTATAGTGTAGGAGAGATTTACTGGACTGCAAAAAAGAGGCCAGGAGCGCTCATAAATGGCTACTATGTATAACTACCCTGCCCCTTAAATTAGGGAGTGTAGTAAGATCTGATTTTGGAAGCCCTGTACAGTGGGTAATAATTAGATTTTCTTTGACTGTCCCCATTTTAGAACAATTCTGAATTTTCTGTAGTCAGCTTCTTCAAGAAATATGCACTTTTGGCTGGTGCACTGTGTGACTAGAAGCAGTATAACAATGAGGGACTGAGGTTGGTTGCTTTTTTCAGTTTGGGAGGGGAGCATGCCCAGGAGGACTTGCTCTATTCAAGCTCCTCATTGGACACTGGGAAGGTAACAAAACAGTTTGTTATTGAGGCAGATCATTTGCTGGCTTATATTGTTTGTTCTGATATGCCCACAGAATGTCTAACCGCAGAAGCATCACTGGGCATATATGCGGAGTTAAATCAAAATTCCTGTTCTCTATCACCTCTATCCTGCTGAACTCCCCCTTCGCCGTTTAGGGGAATGAATAGGCTATAAGGTTCATGCCCCTAGGAGGAAATGATTGTCATAGAGGGTCTAGACCCACAAATTGAACTAAAATTTTGTTTTGAGACAGTATGACTGCCTTTTAGTATAACACGCATGAGAGATTGTTTTTAATTTGCATCTATGGAATTGCATTTCACAAAAGACAGTGTAGGTAAATGCTGAGCTTTATTACTGGTAAGGTGAATTTCATGGATGGATCTCTTAAGCAGCCAGCCCAGTCATAGTTGAGAGTGTGACTCTGTTTTCCTTTCAGTTAGTCACCTTTGGGCCACACAATCATGTGACTGCCTTGCTTCTCCTTCCACTGCTAAGTACCAAATCATGTGAGTCTTTATAATCAGTGGCTGGAATAATGATGGGGATGCATTTGTATACAGTGGGGACAAAGGTCCTGTGTGCATGTTTTCTGTTACCAGTATTACATAGGGTTCTGCTGAAAGTAAGAAAAGATGAGACAGTTACTCTTAGTTCCCCCTCTTCCTGAGACAACATAGGTTTCATCTGACATTTTTCAGTGAGTAAGGATCCAAACTAGCCTTGCATTCTTCCAAAACTGCTAACCTTCAGCAGGGGCATATTACTCCCTGGCTTGATGTTTTTCATCTACAGGTATGGCTAATAGATGCGTGGTAACAACCCAGTTTCTGGAATTTCCTGAAATAATAGTTGACTTGCTGGAGAAGCCTTCACTAAGAAACCATTTTAGCAAACTAGAATGAGTTTACATTTACTTGCCTTTTGTACTTCACTGCTTCTTTCATTAGATTATTTGAAGCTGCTCTATGATTGAGTTAATTATCTTTATCTGTTGTCTCACTTAATGCTGAGTAGTCAGAGATGATTGATACTGACCGAACAATGGTTTGTTAAAACTTTAAACCTGTTTTTATGTAGGAGATGAGACATGCAGTGGCTTGTACTCTCTGCACTCTGTCCTAATTAAATTTAATGTAAGATCAGGAAATCCTGAAGAGACAGAAAATTTAAAAGTTGCATCAAAGCACAATTTAATCATTTTTCACCTTGTGGCTGACTAAAAGATTTTCACTGTAAAAACCTGTTAGCCGTCTAGAACACTGTGAAGAAAGGCATACCATCATTGTACACCCCTTGGAGAATATGTAAATGCTGACAGTCTAGAGAGAGAGAATCCATTTAGCTCATCATAAGTTGAGCCCATTTAGATTTAGCCCCTTTGTTGCACTGTGGTTTGATCTCAGGGGTCTCTGAGATGATTTATAGAAAGTTTAGGAATGTGAGGGTGCAAAGCCCCCCCCCCCAAGCTGGGGAGGTTGGCGGTTAAAACGTCCTTATAAATCATTATTTTTACTGTACTGATCTTGTCAACTTGTGTTTTGATGTTATATCAACTTCTGATTCCAAGAAGATATAGTGCACTGTGCAAGACCAACATGTTCTATAATTCATGTCCATATTGCTGCCATTTCTGGTTTACGGTATAGGTTGAAACATTTTACCATTGGCTAGAGCAGAACAAATTAGATTATTTCTGTGAGGTGTCTTTTAGGTACTCTTCCTTTGGAGACTATTATCTCAGCACTAACTTGGAAGTTATACCTTTGGTGATAATTTATTCTCCCTTGGAACCAGCAGCATACATGCAGCTTAACATGGTTACCTCAGAAAATTTAATTTTTGATTGCAGTTAACTCAGCCGAAAAGCTTTTGGAGTGGCAGGATCCTGCATGCAATCATTTGTTGATTTATTTAATGAACAAGTCACAATGTCAAGAGTTTTATTCCATTAGCAACATTTGTCACTGATATTAATCAGATGCTCCTTATTCTTGGTCTCTACCCCTAACCTTCCAGAAAGCAAAAGTGCTATGATTCATTACTCGAATGTCTGTAGGTAATTAAGGTATTGTTTTGAAAGAATAAGACCATCCTTGTGTTTCATAAAATTTCCAGAAGCAAGATTTAAACAAGGGCTCACAGACTGACTGCAAAGTCTATAATAGATTTTCTCAGATGTATGATAAGTCTACTAAAAGTGGTTACAGCTTACCTCACTGCAGGTGTGACTACATTGATAGCCTCCCTTTGTAATGTCCCATTGGAAGATATCTATATGACTGAGGATTGGTCTAATATGCCAGTTTTACCAAACATTATGAGCTTTGAATATTGTAAAGAGCTAGATGAACTGGTAGTGGGATCTTTGGAAAAGGGAAGGGATAAACTACTTGGAAATATGTGGAATCTATGGGAACAATACAATACATACAGAGTAATGTCCAGGAAGAGTGCTACTTCAGGAAGACAAGACAGGAGCAATCTGTTTAAGTGGAATAATTAAAATCATATTTGTATGTGTGCAAAGAAAAAAAAATTGTAATAGTTTGTCTTTTATAATTTAATGTCCACTCATGTTATGCAGTGTGTGATGTTAAAAAAAGTTTTAAAAAAGCATTACAAGCTTGTTAAGATTTCTTTGAGAAGATCTTCCTTTGAGAGCAACATACTAAATGTTTTTATCTTGGATAATTTTTTTGTTCCTTTTCTTTGTTTGGTTTGGATTCATTTGGTCTGTTACATACCAGTCAACTGAAGATTGGTTTTATAAAGCTGAACCAGCAATCATACATTTTTCAAAGCTTTGGATTTCCTTCCTCTGAAATGCAACAATCTTGGAGATTGTTATAATTAAGTGTTTGTGAGAAGGTGCTTTTAAATAAAACATCTTGTGTTGTTTATTTTTTAAGACTCTTGTTTTCACTGGTTTGGTTGTAGACTTATCAAGTTTGATGGACTTACTTGCGAAAAAACTTAACTTTGTATGATTTGACAGGGTCAGTAGCCATAGTCTTTCAGTCTGTGCCATTTCCCTGCATACTAGTTAGTGTGAGATCATTGGCCTTAAAAAGTGTATTTCAAGTGAACATGCTGCCTTGGGCTTTGACCAGCACCAGTCCCAGTAAAAAAAAGTTTCACACTTTGCCATATGCCAGAGCTATAACCACTGGCTCACAGGCTTCCTAGGATTTCATATATCTCATGGTCAGCACAGAGATTCTTAAGGCTACCTTTCCAACAGTAACTGTAATGTGGCTTAAACGAATCTGTTGTTTGCATGTGCTTGTGCGCTCTCTCTCTGACACACACACACACAGACACACACACACACACACACACACACACACACACACACACACACACACACACACACACACACGGGCTAATAATGCATTTTCATTAACATTGTAACACACTGCCAGGCAGGCCAGTCTGGCACACTAAAGTCAGTCACTCTACAGTCTCAAAATAAACCAGCCATACTGTTGATTTGTGCAACCATAGCTAAGCAGTCATTCTCTTCCAAAGGCAAATGCCAGTGGTTGTCAACAGGTATAATGCACCAGTTCTTTCAAATGCCATTATATGAATTAATAAACAATAGACCACGAACTTCTGAAACTTGAACAGATAGTTTGAAAATTAAATACACAAACAAATATACACATGCACAAAGGAAGGTCAAATGAAATGTTTTGAAATATAGATGGCAACTGTTATAGTATATAGTAATATTGCTCTGACAGAATATGATTGGAATCTGTATGCCTCTGGCTTGATTTCATTTAACAGTTGAGATCACTCTCAACCAAAGTATATAGACATGAACTTACTAATGCTGTCAACAGGCATCATTTCTTCGTAACTGCAGTCCATGCATACATTTGTGAAGTCCATTGAATAATTCCAGAGGAAAACGCATACTCCAACATACTTGAACTGCTGAGTTGAGTAGTTGCACTTTGAGCTTAAAAGTTAAGACTCCCTGTACTTGACGAGTGGGTGATAGGGTAGGACAGAATGAGGAAGCACTGGAAAGTATTCGGTTAGTGCAGTTATTTGGGCAAATCCTTTTTTCTTTATTCAATAAAGTAGTCCTTTCCCTACTTCAAGTACTAAGTCAGGAATTTTAAATCCAAATAACCCCAAAGCAAACCAGAAAGTTCCAATCCAGGTAAATTAATATAGTCTTTTGGAAGTAAGTTGTACTCGGCTAAAGGGTGTTTATCTGAAACAATTCACTTTCAGAATTCTGCTGCATTCCCACAGAAAAAAATGTATACAATTTACACATTTTACATCTTTGCTGCATTTTTGAGGGAAAAAAAAGCAGTTGCAGATTTTGTATGTGGCAGCTGATGACTTCAAAGCAAGGGGGCTGCAGGAAGCAACTGAATGAGCGGGGCTAACAGGCATAGTCGGCCTTAGGCATAGGTCAACTAGGCAGCTACCTAGGGCGCTGCTCTAACAGGGGCGCTTTTCCAGTAACTGGATGGTGCATGTAGACAAGGATGGGGGCACCGGGTGGTGTGGTGGAGGGTGCCGTGGATCCCTTTCACCTAGGGCACCAGTTGACCTAAGGCCGCTCCTGCTAACAGGAATAAGGTGGGCTCTGTGGCAGCAGATCAGTGGTCATTACCTGTTGTCAAACAGATGAGGTCATTTATTTTCTTCCACAGGCTGTTTCTGTATGTATCCCCTCATTATAGCCACTTTACTGACTACGCAAACACACACACACACCTCAGATTTTTATCACCGCGATCAGTAAGGCCAACCTTAGATGAAATGGTGTCATAGAAAAAGGACTTCTTGCCTCCCCCATTGCACACCAGTCCCCAGTGCCCCTCCCCCGTTTTCCGTCCATCTTGGCAATAAGCATTCAGATATATTATTTCTTTCTTGTTTTATATGTACACTTTCGTACTTTTTAGCTTTCCTGTGCTTTTAACACTACACCCTAACTGACCAAGATTCAATTCTGATAAGTTCTTAGGAAGTAATAGTTAGGATGGAGATCTGGTGGCCACAAAACACATGGTGTTCTAGGGAGTCTGAGGTGCATATTAGAGATTTTCACACCTTTTGGTCTAATGATGGCCTAAACAAAAAGTAGAGAGTAAGAAAAGAAATTCTTATTTTTTCTTTCAAGGAAAAATAAGTTGTGTATAAAGCTTAATGTTCAAAGTTAACAAAACAATAGTTCCCTAATAAACTAAAAAGATGGATTCTTGTAAGGTTATACAAATTCTTGTGATGTCCTATCTCGCCTTCATTCTTTCACTGGTTGGGTTCAGAACCGATCCTCTGTTCTGACTTGACCGTGTACAAAAGCTGGAGGTCTTCCACTGGCTTGTGGCTGTATCCCATCATGCCCATTTTGGCTCTGACTTAAGTCTGTATATTTTTCTTCTAAATAGTTTAAATTGTATTTTTTGAGAATTGGTTAAAGATTTATAGTATTTAGCTTAGTTCTTAACTGAGTTAGTGTCTCGATCTGTGTTTGTTGTGATTGGCCGTCGTTTTTCTTCTCTAGGCCATTTTACCTATTCCCTATCCCTTTTATATTTTCTTCTATAAAAGGCTTGTTTAAGTTAGAGAGCCTTAAAAAATGTATTTTATATATATATATATATATATATCCAAGACATTTTTTTATCTGTTTAATCTTCCCTGGTAAGCTCATTTTAGTTAGTTACCGTTGGTCCGTTTAAATTACAGGGCCTTCTTCCTTGTCCTACCTTTTCTATCAGTAGTCAGATTGGTTTTAGTTAAAGACTGGCTTAGTTTTCTAGTTAAGTTACCCTGCTTAGCTGTTTATTACTTAAAAAAAAAAAAAAAAAAAAATTGTCTTTATTAGGAGTAAATTTTCTTGGTTCTATTGCTGTTGCTGTCATTGATATTACAATGTCTAAGGATCCTAGAGAATCCAAACCCTCGGAATTCAAAAAGTGTACTAATTGTAATCAAAAAATGTCTTTAATTGATGGTCACACAGTTTGCGTGTACTGTTTTGGCGCAGTCCATCTGCAGGAATCATATGCTATTTGCCATGCATTCAGTAGGAGAGTGTTGCTGGAAAGGAAGAGTAAGTTAATTTTGAGGGGGTTATTGAAGATTCTATTTACAGAAGTACTTGAAGGTCAGAATACTTCGAAATTATCAAAATCCCTGTCTTCCAGAACAGAGAATTCGGGGAAAAAGATCTACTCAGTTGGAACCAACAAAGAAATTGGCTAAAGAATCTTCCTTGGACCCAAAGACCATCAGGCCTGAAAAACCTTCCTCCATGGCTCATGCTGTGACTTTAGTGCCGATGGAGTTTCAAATACAGAGCCAGTCCCCAGAACTGGAACCAGGCTTTCCAACCCTGAGATCTCCATTGCTCCAAGTCAGATCTCCTACTCCCTCCTCTCGATCATCCAGAAGCCTCTCCGATAATGATGTGGAGACTTTTGAGGACACCAGCGATGACCAAACTACTGTCGACTCCAACCCAGAGGGATTCGGAGCTGAAGAAAATCACCTTCCCTCCATTGATTCCTCCTCCAATCCGGGACCTCTGAGCCAGAGTGTCTGGAACTAGTTGTAGTGTAACAGTCATACCTGAAACCTGCCCCAGGATCTTCGGGCCCAACTACTGCTCCAACTTCCTCTGTTCCGTCTGAACTCGAGGGGTCTGGGAGCTGACGCTCTCCGTTCGGGTCCGGGGAGGAAAGTCAAGTCAGACATTTGTCTGATCTAAAATTGCCTCTTGGGACTTTGGCGCAGGTGAGCTCAGGTCCTACATCGGCCTTGGAGCCAACCCCCTTGGATCCAGGAATGCCTTCTGGTTCTTTGGTGCCAGGAGCTTCTTGGATAAGGGGTGGGGGGGCCTTCTAGGTGATGAGTGCTGTCACCACTGACAGCTCCACTCCCAGGTACAGGCATTCTTCCCCCAAAAGCGCCAATGTCTGTCTTCGCAGCAGCACATCTACACAGACGTGAAGACCCAAAGCCTCAGTATGCCTCATTGGGTGAAGCCCTCTCTTCCAAAACCTCTCTGGAATACCCTTCAGAAGAGGTCCCTCGAAAGAGGAGTCCTTCACTTCAGATATGGACCTCTGTGAATCGGAAGGGTCCCCACAGTCACTTTCTGAGGACATCTCCTTCGTGGACATTCTAAACATCCTAAGAGGAGGTGGCTGGAAGTCCATCAACCCTTCTGAGGAGAGGAGTCTGTATACCTAAAGGCTTTCGCATCTCACCCTTCCACCTCTTGGGTGTATCCACCCTTTGACGAACTCCTGAATGTAGTTGGTCGAAAGGCATGGGAGTCTCCAGACTGTGGAACCTGTTCCTTGGAGGCCATATAAGTTTATTTCAGCACCTTCAAAGGCATGGGAGTCTCCAGACTGTGGAACCTGTTCCTTGGAGGCCATATAAGTTTATTTCAGCACCTTCAGACAAGGAGTTTCTTACTAAAGGTGTCCCAGTAGATGCTATGTTGGTGGCAACAGCCACCAAAAAGAAACCGTCAGAGACACCCTCATCTGTCCCTCCACCGATCAAAGATTCTCATACAATGGACAGATACGGGAAGAGCATGTTCTCTTTAGCAACATTTGCATTCAGATCGCTGAATTATCTAACTCATTTTTACTAGATTACAGAGAGATCTCCTGAAAGAGCTAGGAGATGCTCTACAAGGTTCAGTAGCTACGGGGGTTTCAGACAAGGTTTTCTCCCAGCTCTCCACCTTAAACTCTGTGGTTAACTTCTCCATGAGGCTTATTTCTTATGCAGCAGATGGAGCAAGCAGGGCAGCGTGCTCAGGAATTTCCCCGAGGAGACATCGCGCCTTTGTGACTTTCCAGAGCCTTTTAAGTCTACCTTTGTTAATGCCTCCTTCGATCATTCATCACTTTTCGGACCAAAAGTTAAGGTTGCATTCACCAGGTGCGAGCAAGAAGGAAAAACTCTCTCTGCTATAGGAGTCCATTTTTCACTACCTTCTAGACCTTACCCAAAAGGTCAAAAGGGAGGAAAGATGTGGTTCCGAAAATCCCAGAGCGCTTTACAGGATGCATGTGGTGACTCTTCCCCTAGGAGCAGAGGGGGAAGCAGTAATGGGAAATGCTGTCCACGTGGCAGGGGGTGGGTCTAAAATCAAGGCCACAGAAATTATTTTCGAGATAGGCCTTTTCAGTGCTCTTGAAAGGAGGCCCATCTGTCCATCTCTGGAGGCAGTCATGGGTCACTTGTCTTTGTACCCAAAAGCCTGGCTAGAAATAAAAGACAAGTTGGTACAAATCATCATGTCCAGAGGCTACTCTATACCCTTTTCCTTCCCCATCCTGAACATAAAGAATATCCCAGATGTTCCACCCAATCAAAGGGAACAGGCAACTCTAGAAATTCAAAAGTTGCTAGAGAAGAGAGTCATCCAAGCAGTCCACACAGACCGAGTAGAATCTGGAACTTACTCAAGGTTCTTTTTAGTTCTGAAGAAAACATGGGACTGGAGACCCATACTGGATCTCAGCAGATTAAACAGTTCGGTAAGAAAAACAAAGTTCCGGATGATAGCACTTCAGTCAATATTTCCTTTCTTAGGAAAAAGACAATTGGATATGCTCTATAGACCTCCAGGATGCGTGCTATCACAAAAATGGACAGGCCATCCAGGAGTCATCCGCGTTTTCGGCTGGGAGCCAGTCACTGTCAGTTTCTAGTCCTGCCCTTTGGTCTCACTACAGCCCCCCGAGTGTTCAAGTGTATGGCAGTGGTCATGGCTCACTTGAGATGTCTAGGATTCAGTGTGTTTCCTTATCTAGACAACTGGCTCCTAACCGCCACCACCAAGCATCTACTACTAAAAGCAAGAGGCACCACCAGGAATCACGATAAATTATGAAAAATCTGCCTTGTTGCCATCTCAGTGTATCATTTTTATAGGGGCAGATCTAGACAAACATGATGGCAAAACTTCCTACAGAAGAGTTCTAGTTCTGAGACAAGTCTTGAATTTTCTCTCCAAGACGAGTACAGGCAAAAACAGTTCTGTAAGTCTTGGGAACCATGGCAGAAGTGATAAATTTAGTTCCACTAGCATGCATGCACATGAGAATCCTGCAGTGGCTACTGTTCACTCGGTGGTCATTGCAGGAACTACCCATGTCTCACCAAATTCTGAGGAGTCCTGCAAAAAAGATGTTTGCTGGTGGCTTCACTCCACTCGCGTGACAGCAAGTCTACCCTTTGCCCTTCTACAGCCTTTAGCCACAGTAACCACAGATGCCTCCCAGACAGGGTGGGTGGGGGGCATTGTCTGGGAAGGACAGTCCAAGGCACTTGGCAGGATCATGAGGTCCATTTGCACATCAGTGTCCTAGAGATGAGAGCAGTTCTTTTGGCGTTGCAAGCACTCAGGACTCTCTCCTGCCAGGAATGATTGCAACACAGACAGACAACATGTCAGCTATTTGTTACATAAACAAGGAGGAACCAGGTCCTACCCCTTTTGTCAAGAGGCCCTGAGAGTATGGCAGTGGGCGACCTCCTCCCAACACTTTCTGGTAGCAATGCACATCTCGGGGAAATCCAGCGTGATAGCAGACAAACTCAGCAGAGCGATTCTGATGCCAAATGTGTTGCCCTTAAAACAAGAAGTAGCAGAAATGATTTTCTGCAAATGGGGCCAGCCTTTCTGTGACCTTTTTTCCACATCCATGAAAGCCAAATGCAGCAACTATTTTGCCATAATCCCCCCTCCAGGGGAGTCACTAAGGGATGCACTTCTACACGATTGGCCTTCGGGCCTCCTTTATGCCTTCCCCTCCCTTTGCCTTAATACCAAAAGTTCTTCAGAAAGCCATCTCATTGGGAAGCAGTCTGATTATCATTGCCTCATACTGGCCTTGTCAAATTTGGTTCCCCTTCCTTTGGCCTCATCTCCAGGAGGAGCCGTGGATTCTGGACCCAGTTTGACTCGTACATCGGGAATGTGCCACCACTCTCTTCAAACCCTCAAATTGACAGCTTGGCTGCTCCGATTCCAAATATAGCCAGGCTCCCTGACCTTTCTCCTTCTGTGAAACAATCTTGATCTCATCTCATAAGGCCTCAGTGAGAAAACTATACCTGAGCAAATGGAAAAGGTTTTCTTCCTGGGCATTAAGTAATCACATTGATCCCTTTTCTACTCCTATACGTTCCATTCTTGACTTTCTAACGAAGGTATTTAATGAAGACGCAGCTGCAGCTACCATTCAAGTCCAGTTAGCAGCGATATCCAATTTTCATATAAGTGATTTGGCTCCAAATCAGATGTCTGCCAGACTATGCAAAGCCTTCCTGAAAGGCACTGTTCTATTAAGACCTCCCATTAAGACCCCTCTATCACCTTGGGACCTAAACTTAGTTTTGTCCTGCTTGATCCCCCCCGAACCTGCATCAGCTTGTGAGCTAAAGTTCTTGACATGGAAAATTATTATTTTGATTGACATCAATTCTGCTAGAAGAGTTTTAGAGGTGCAAGCATTATCAATAAAGCCCCCTACATGCTTTTCCACAAAGAGTGTCCCTTCGAACAAACCCATCCTTCCTACCAAAAGTATGCTCAGAGTCCAATTTAAATCAGTCCGTAGATCTACTAGTGTTTTTTCCCCAACTATGGCAACAAGGCAGAATATATGCTACACCAACCAGATGTAGAATGACATCTATGTTACTACTTACATAGGACAAAGGACTTCAGAAAATCTGACCAATTATTTGTTTCATTTTCAGAAGCTAGCAAAGGTGTTCCTGTATCTAAGGTCACACTTTCAAAATGGGTATCAGATTGTATTACTTTTACTTACAAATCGAACAACAAAGATTTTCCCGGGAAAGCCAAGGGTCATGATACAAGAGTCATAGTAGCTTCTTCTGCCTTTCACTCTAAACTACCAATTGATGCCATTTGTGCTGCTGCAACATGGGCAAGACCTCATACCTTTTTATCACTCATTACAAAGTGGAGATCGCCTCCAGGAACATGGCTTCTTTTGGGTCCACTGTTCTTAAGAATATTCTCCCGTGAGCCACCCAAGAAGTATGGTGCTAGGGACACTGTCCCAACCAGTGAAAGAATGAAGGTGAGATAGGACAACATCACATAAAGAAATTATGTACTCAGCTTAACGTTCCATGTGTGTTCATCTCGCCTTCATTCTTACATCCCACCCTCCTCCACCCAACAATTTGGCTTCTGGATGACCAAGCAGTTACATTTGGTGGATAAGGTTCTCTGACCATCTTCATTGTATATAAAAAGTGTCAAATAGTCCATTTGGAAACTATTATTATCAGCCAGCAAGATCTAAGGAGATGAAATAGGGATACAGCCACAAGCCAGTGGAATACCTCAGGCCCTTGTACACGGCTGAGTCAGAGATGAGGATCGATTCTGAACCCAACCAGTGAAAGAATGAAGGTGAGATGAACAACACACATGGAACGTTATGGTGAGTACATAACTTCTTTTTACCTTATGTGTAACCCCATTGTTAGACTGGGATACAAGTCAAAGCACAAATGGGAGAAGGCCTACATTATACAGCTGAGAGTCTGGGAGAAGAAACTAAAATACATGAATAAAAGCCTCACAGACCAGGAATAACAGCCAAAATCTCAACCAGAAAACCAAGTGCTGTTATGTTGCAAAACTGCTGGATGCAACACACTGCCAGTGATCAATTGCTGTCACACGCATCCTGCTCTGACTGCACATAGAGAGCCACATATTGAGTACAATGCTGATGTACTGTGATGGAAAGTGAAAACATATGGGTAACGTGCTGCTTTTAGATACAAAGCAGCTCCTTTCCTTGTATAGTTATTTTCACCACCGAAAATCCACATACTTATTACAGACGCTTTGACTGTTCGCTCCTCATATGTTTAATTGTACTAAAAAAATAGATGCAATAAAGTATTCCATCTGCTTTCACACAAATGTGAACACACACTTCTGCAAAGGCAAAATAAGTAGTGCTTAACTAGAACAAACCTAGAGTGTGTCAATCACTTTCATCCTGACATCCCACGCACCTAGCAATTAGAGCCAACTTTATTGTATAGGTTCTTAGGTGAGTATTAGGCTAATGGTCCTGGAGCCATCACAAGCCTAGCCCAAGAGTATTCCCAGTCATCCTGTTGCTGGACGTGAGTTCCTTGTGCCCCTATCAAGCAAGGTTGTATAGGTTCATAGGTATACACCTCTGATACTAAAATGTAGTAAAATAAAAAAATAACAGTTGATTACAGTAATTTATTTTAACCCCCTACATAAACACGAACATCAAGTGTAGCCATTTTTTACTACATTTCAGATGTTTAATTGTGATCAAGTAAATAACTGCCTTGCAGGAATGTATCTTGAAAATATAGTCTGCAACCTACTGCAATCCTCCACACACAAGTCTTCACTTCTTAGCTCAAGAATCAAGGAGAATGCGAATAAATAATGGTGTATGCCGGACTGAAATGAGGCAGTTATTGTTTTCATATACATAGAAACTTTCTAAAATAACAGGCTTTGCATTAGCATGCTGTCCTGACTGAAATAATTGTTACAGTATTCCTGACACATGGAATGTCACCTCTGACATCCATCCAGGGTACCAAAGCTTTACTTTCCTGAGGTCGTACATATGATGCATGACCTCAGCTTGTAAGTGTATGAGTATGTAGATGGACATACAAGCATGTACCTCAGACTATCTCATTGGCAGCCTAATTGCAAGTCATGCATACATCCAAGTGATAGATATTTGGTTGTTTGTACTGTTGCTTCATTCGATTGCTTTCTCAGATAAGTGCCTTGTTGAGGAATCTAACTTTAACTTTTTTGTTTACACTATTTCTCTTCGAATTTTTTAGATCCCCACTAGGAGGGGTAAGTGCAAGCATGGTAGGCAGGTTCCATACAAGGACTTGCACAGTAAGTGCCTTTTCTGTCTAGGCCCGGAACATGATCACAAGTCCTTTTCTCTTTGTCAATCATTCATTCACAAAACATGGGTTGAGGCTTTCCTGTCTCACCATCTTTTTGGAAACTCAGTGTTTTAAATGCCTAGACCAGTCTAAGATGGCATACTCTGCATCCCCAGACATCCTTCTTCTGCCAAAGAAGAAGCTTGAGACCTAGAACACACAACGCAGTCAAACATTTTGGACTCCAGCTTACCTGCTGAGGTTGCAGAACATGCAATATGACAGGTTACCTCTAAATTGCCTGGTACCAAGACTCCATTGGAGGCCATTATGGCTCGTGAAGGCTTGCAGACTTTGGATATGTTGGATAAACCGTGACTCATCATTTCCAATCACCCTCGTGGCGTCCCTCAAATATTAATTAGGGAAGAGATCCCATGTACTTTAATAGAGGGAAGGCAGGTTTCCAGACCTCTGTGTCTCATCCAGGTGGACGTCATGTCAAAAAAGATAAAACAAAAGACTAGAGAGGTACTATCTTCCTCAGAAGCTAGAGAAAAGGATTGGGTAGATTTCTCCCAGGGCTTGTTTAAAGCTGTAATGGCACTGAAACCTCCATGCTACCCCTCAAAAACTCAATATGGTATCTTCAGAAGAAGAAGAACAGGATTACGATTCAGACCACTTTTTAAGCTATTCCTCTCAGTTGTACTGTCCTGGAGAAATCTCTTAGGATGAAGTGGATTCAATGTCTCCAGATTCCATTATTGAGGAAGCTTCCTGTGGAGAAACTGTCCAGAACATGAAACATTTTGAATGGCAATTCATTCAGATTTCTGACATACAGAAGAGGTGCAATAGCGTTTTGGAAATGGGCAATTCTGCCCCTTGCCTATTCCCCCCTGTACTTGAGGCTTTCCAGTATGCCTTCCTTTCCACCTCCTTAAAAAAAAAAAAAGACAACTTTTATAACGTGCCTGATGACCTAAAATACTTGTACAAGAATCCTGTGGCAGACCCTTCTGCAGTTTCTCTTGCTTCAGGTAAGCCCTTAATTTCTTACCCATTGTTAATGGTCTTCCTGCAGACAGTGATAGTAGGCTGTGGATAAGTGGGCAAAGAAGGTACACACTTCTACCCTCACTTTTAGGGCAATTAACTACTAAAACTCAAATGACTAAATCTTTGATGTCTGTACTTCATTCCTTGAACAAGGTTATGACAAACCTTCAAACTGCAAAATCAAAGCAACAAATGCAGAATCTACTTTCTCCAGGCCATTCAGATAGCCAGAAACATTAAGTACAGTTATGGCACTGTGGATGCTTCTAAGGCAGCAGCTACAGGGTCTATTATTCATAGATATGCATGGCTTCATATCCAGCCTATTTATGAGGATTTCAAGTCAAAACTCTTAGACTCCTCATTGCCCAAAGATCCATTGTTTGGTCCTCAAGCTGTGAGTCTGCTTAAAACCCTCCAAGACCACGGTAAGACTATGAAAGACTGCAGGTAGATTCTGCTGTCCTCAGTTCCTAGAGACCTTAGGGCTACCCATCTAAATCTGCATCCTTCTTCAGAAGGGACCCAATGACAACTCCAAAAACAAAAAAAAACTCCTAGGAAAAGGTACTCTTAACAAACTTCATAAGCAACCTCCATCTGGGAGGCCTCCCTTTGCAAGTAAAAAATCTGTAACTGCCTTTACAGCACCACCACTCTTGCCCAATTACCACCTTTTCCAAAAAAAGCTGTCACTCTCCCTGGCCCAGTGGGAAACTTTTACCATTGACAGATGGATCCTGTCCTTCATCAAGGATGGTTAAGGCATGTGCTAGGAAAGTATTCCGCCCCTGAAAGGCATGCTGCATCCTCCTCATAACCAGTTCTCTCCCTCCTATTATTCTGGACCTCTTGAATCAAGGCACCCTTGAACAAGTCCCAAAAGACTTTATGGGTAAAGGATTCTACCCCAGAATCTTTCTGGTGCCAAGAAAAGGACAATGGAGACCCATCCTAGACCTTTCTCTTGTAAGCACATGCTTGAAAGTACCAACTTTCAAAATGCTCTCTCATCCGGGACTCTTGCCTTTCTTTCTCCCCCAGGCCTTCTAGTGTCCCGAGATCTGAATGATGCCTATCTGCATATACTTTTTGTTGTCCTTGCAGGAAATTCCTAAGTTTTTTTTCTGGCTTGTTGGGCTTTTAATTTACTGCTTTGCCCTTTTGGTCTTTACACAGCACCAAGGCTGTTCACAAAGTGTTTAGCACCAGTGATGGCATTCTGCCACACCCAGGGAATTCAACTTTTCCCCCTGACTGATGACTTGTTGCTCCATGTTCTCTCCCCAAGAGGCCTTCTCCAGGATCTAGATTTCACTCTTTAACTCCTGTTAAATCTGAGACTCATAATCCGCTACAAAAAATCCCACATATTGCCTTCACAGGACCTGTTTTTCCTGGGTTGCGACTGGAAACAAAGAAAATGCATTCCTTCCTGCCTTAGGAGAAAGATCGAAGCCTGTCCAAATTCTTCTTAAATCCCTCCTCTGCAACGCACTGCACAGCAAGGGAGATCTTAAGAACTTTGAGGTACATGCATGCTGACCACCATTTCTATGCTTCCCCTAGCCAGACTTCACATAAGGAAAATCCAGTGGTATCTGAAATATGCTTGGTCCCGATGCTTCTGCTCCTTGGACACCCTGATTCCCCCTCCTCCCTTGTTTCAAAAAGGAGCTACTTTAGTGTAAGGAGCAGGTCAATTTCAAACCAGGACATGCCTTCACCTTTTCCCCTTTCTCCAAGAAACACCTTGGACGAGGCTTGGGGTATGGACAGGTTTGTATTAGATACAGGGCTGATGGCAGCCACAGTTCCAGTAAAAACAATCTGAAAGAAATGGGGGCTCTTCTGCAAGCAGTGCAGACCTTCTGCCACCTATTGGAAACCTGAACCACTCCTGGTGTACACGGACAATATCACAGTCATGTATGTGGTACATAAACAGGGAGGCATCAGGTCTTACGAGTTGTGCACATTAGCACAGGAGGCATGGAACCTGGACACCCAGATGGACTTCATCCTCACAGGCAGACTCCCTAAGCTGCTCCTTGCAGGACCCCCACCAATGGACACTGAACAGACAGATCTTTCAGACAATCACTCTTCAGTGGGGCACATAGACCTCTTTGCATCACCAACCAACCATCAGCTCCCCCAGTTCTGCACTAGGCAACCTTGTCCCTTAGCCTGGAGGACAGGTGGCTTCTCCTTCCAGTGGACAGGGAAGTTCATCTAGGCCTTCTCTCCACTGCCTGTATTTCCAAACATTCTTCTAAAAACACAAATGAAAGCACCTGAGCTCCTTTTACTGGCCTCTTGGTCAAGACAACATTGGTTTCCCCTGCTGTTTCACCTGACAAGAGAAATTACAGGAAAACCCTTACAACCAGACCTTATCACTTGACTAAAAGGAGTGCTTCTCCACCCAAATCTTTCCTCACTCAGCCTGATTTTGTGAATGATAGAATTCTAATCCCTCAACAAGTAGGAGATTGTTCAAGTCCTACAGGAAGCCAGGAGACGCACTACATGAAAATTGTACAGGTCCCTGCTGTGCTACAATATCTTTAAAGATTACTTCATTCAGACATGGATTACTCTTCTATCAAAGCTTACCTGTTGGCCATCAGTGCCTGCCCACCTTTCAACCTCATGCTTATGACCAGAATAGAGATCAAGCTTTTCTTGAGGGAAGTCCTTCCTTTTAACCCACAAAGGAAGACCATCTCTCCTCTTTGGGGGTCTCTGTTTTGTGCTGGAAAAGTTTGTTACCCTCCTTTTACCAGCATCTTCTGCCACTTTAAAATTCTGCACTTGGAAATAATTCTACTGTTAGCTGTCACCTCTGCTTGGGTAGTTTGAGTTGCAAGGTCTTATGGCCATTACAACTTTTCTTCTTTTCCACAAGGACAGGATGACTCTGAGCCAATCTATCTTTCATGCCTAAGGTAGTGAATGAGCTGTCCCTCAGTTTGTTCACCTACCCACTTTCTTTCCCAACCCTCAGGATAGGGGGAAAATAATCCTAGATTCTGTGGGCATTCACAGGCAACTGAGATTTTATCTGGGCAAAACTAAATTCTTCAGATAGACTGACTAGTTGTTTGTATTTTATGCGCCCTAAGCTAGGCCAGCCAGTGTCTAAAGAAATTATTGCAACTTGGATCTCTAAGGTAATCTCCTTCTGCTATTCGCATTGTGGTAAATATTCTCCTGCCAAAAAGCTCATTCCACCAGGGGCAGTAACTTCAAGACGCTTTCACAAAGGAGTAGAGACCAGATCTATCTTGGAAGCTTGTACTTGGTCTTCAGAACACACATTCACCAAATGCTGCAAAATATATGCTTTCTCCAGGTCCATGGCTGCTTTTGTTAGGTCTGTCCTCTCTGGAATGCTAGATAGTTCATTTGCTCATTAGCCAACCACCCTTCTCTCTACCACCTTCAACTCTGGGAATCGCCCATATGTCAGGAATACTGCAATGGTGATTTCATGCAGGACATAGTACAGTTGTGTAAGAACTTATCATAACAGTAGATGCCCTACTGATCACTGTTGTGGTATTCCTTCCCACCCTCCTTCACATTTTCTGTTGCTTATTTCTGCATGGAAACTCAAAAGTTTAATTATTCTGGCTACACCCCTCCTAATTAACCAGTCTCCCTCTCTCAGTAGTCTTCAGGCCACTGGCTTGGAGATACTCTGACGTTCACATTCATGTCCATCTATACACCCCTATGCTTATGAGCAGAGGTCATACGTCATATGTATGACCTCGGGAAGGTAAAGCATTGGTACCCTGGCCAGATGTCAGCAGTGACAACCCATACATCAAGAATAGTGCAACAGTGATCAGCAGGACATCTACTGTTATGGTAACATGTCTTTACATTTACTGCTGCAGTATTCGTAACATATCAGATTCCTTACAGTGGAAACCCAACATCTGGCCAATGTGCCAAAGACTCTTGTTGCTTTAAAGGTATGCCAAACGTCACACAAGCACTCACATAGAGCATAATGATGACGTTCAGGCCTACCATAGTCGGACCTTCTTTGCCGCCAGTCCAAACGTATCATCTGAAGTAGGCAGACTTCATTCGTCTGCAACCTGTGGGTATCGGATCCGACCTCGGATCCGAGCCGGCAATTCAAAAGCTTAGGCTCCGAGCTCCTAGCTCCTCCCTCTTACCCATAACCCCTTGCCAAGCCCTGACTGACCTCAGATTTCGTTTGCCGCTTTTCAAGTAGCTACAGAATTCCAGAGCTCCTGGCGTTGGTGAAGATAAGAAACTATTTTTTGACAGAAAAAGTTTTAAAAATCTTTATTTTCGTTCTTGATAAAGTTAGTGTTGAGTGTGTTTAGGCTTTCCTCTCTCTTTTATTTAATTTTCTCAGGTTTTGCGTAGTTTGTTTGTGTGTGTTTTGTGTTAGGCCTTAGGGTTGTGATGTCTGAAGCCCATAAGGCTGTGTTCTCGAAATGTACCGAGTGTGGCCATAAGCTGTCCCCAGCGGATGGCCACACTCGTCGTCATCTTGGGGTTGAACACCTGTCATCTGGTTGTACCATTTGTGCAGGGTTCAACCCCCGGGCTTTGAGGGAGCGGAGGTCGAAGTTGGTGCTGGCGGGTCTTTTACCTCCAGATACCGCTTCGGCCTCTGCCCCTTCCACTCAGCAACCTGTTGCTGTGGGTTCTCCCCCTCCGGCTGGGACCCAACCTCCTCTAAGTTGCCGGAGGAAGGAATCCTCTAGGCAAAGACAGAAGGAGAGGCACAGGAGAGGCACCTGGCGAAGAGCCGAAACTTCCAGTTCGGCTCCTCCATCTAAGCGGGGGGAGCCCGCTGTCGGCGCCGGGCAGATTTGGATCCGGGGGTGGGTCGGATCCGATGGGTCGGCGCACCTCGGATCCGTCCCATCCCTTGAGTGCTTGGTGCCGGACCCGACCTCGAGCCGAGGCGAGCCTCGGATCGAGGGAGCTGGTGTGTCTTCGGCTCCGTCCAGGTCGGAGCACACGGTCTCGGATCCAACGGTTTCGGCTCCGACTCCGATCCGTCGTCGGATCCGAGTGGGGTCGGCTCGGGCTTAGAAGCTGGCTCCCCTCGGCTTTCGGCGTAGTGGAAAGGGCACTGTCGAGGACATCCGGACCCCAGTCCCTGCCACGGCTCCATCCCGCACTCCATTGCAGTTGGGCCAGGCCCCACCAGCCGGTCCCAGGGACAGCCCGCCTCGATGTCCCAAGTGGTTCCCTTGGAACATCCAACTGCTGAAGAGTACTCCTCGGACAGCCCCGATGAAGTACCTCGGGCGTAAGTGCAAAGGAGGCACATGGACTCCCCTGAGTCCGTCACTGAAGACACAGACTTGGATGAAGGGAAGGCTCCCCTAGGTCACCCCTGAGGACGTCTCATTTGGAGACATCATGGAGATGTTAAGGATCAGGGGGTGGTCTGCCCCAAGGCTTCTTCGGACGAGTCTGTGTTCTTGGAGGCATTCGAGCGGGCCCTTCTACCTCTTGGGTGTCCCCTCCTGCTGACCCCTGGTGGATCTTATTTCCATCAGGCGTGGAAGGATCCGGACACCATTGAGCCTATCCCTAAGCGCCCGGACCGCATTCTTTCCTCCGTCGGACCGCACCCACTGGAGTAAGGGTCCCCCAGTAGATGCCATGATGATGGCTGCAGCCACGAAGAGGGAATTGGCCCAGGAGAGTCCCTCCATGCATCCTCCGGGCAAGGAGTCCCTCGATGGATCGCATTGGGAAGCGAGTTTTAGTTCAGCAACCTTCTCCTTGAGCGCTGAACTACATGGCACATGTCATTAGGATGCAGCGGGATCTGATTAAAGAATACGCTGCATCTCCCCGAGTCCATCTCAAGTGAGGATAAACAGGTTTACTCCACCCGAATGGCCACTCTCAGATCAGTTTCCAATACATCTATGCGGCTACTTTCTCATGCTACTGAGGGAGCCGCTAGAGCCAGCGGAGCAGGCCTAGTCATGAGGCGACAGGCCTGGCTCCGCCATTGTGATTTTGCAGAGCCCTTCAAGGCGACCTTCGAATGCCCCTTCGATGGTTCTGCCTTGTTTGGCAAGACTGTTCATGGAGACATTAGTCCAGAGCGAAAAGGACGGGAAGACGCTGTCTGCCGTCGGAGTCCGCTTCTCAGCTCCCCAGAGGTCCTTCTCTAAGAACCAAAAGGGACAGAAGAAGATGTGGTTCCGGAAGTCGCAGCAGTCCCAACCTGCTCCGGACAACCAGTCCTTCCGTGGCAGAGGAGGACGGGAGGTCGTCGTGCTAGAGGCAGGGGGCTCCTGGCAACTTTGGGTCCAGAGAACCTTTCTCTGATAGACCCACGCAGCAGCCCTGAAGGGTTGCCCGGCTGTCCGTCTCTGGAGGCAGTCGGGGCGGTTTCGAGGCACCTGACTTCTTGGGAGTCCATAACAACAGACAGTTGGGTGCTTCGAGTCATATCCAGAGGATATTCAATTCCCCTATTCAAGGTTCCCAAATCTCGCAGCCTCCCAGATGTTCCACCCGACCAAAGGGAGGCAGCTATCAATCGAACAGCTGCTAGAAAAAGAGCTATCCAGCGTCCCCGAGATCAAACCGGATTAGGGTTTTACTCCAGGTTCTTTTGGTGCCAAAGAAGGCGGGGACTTAAGACCAATCTTAGACCTTTCCCAGCTGAACCTGTCAGTAACCAAGCAAAGTTCCAGATGGTCACCCTGCAATCTATACTTCCCTCTTGAGGGAGAACGAATGGATGTGCTCCATAGACCTCAAGGCCCCGTACTACCACATTCGGATGGACAGTCGATCCCGGAGGTTTCTTCGCTTCCGGCTGGGAGCCAGTCATTATCAGTTCAGGGTCCTCCCTTTGGTCTCACCTCAGCCCCAGGGTGTTTACCAAGGTGCTAGCGGTGGTAGCGGCCCACCTGAGGCTCCAGGGATTACAGGTCTTTCCCGTACCTGGACGACTGGCTCCTGACGGCATCATCAAGGCATCTTCTGTGCTCAGCCAGGGATTACTTTCTTCAACTAGCACCAAGGCTGGGCATCACGATCAACTGGGAGAAATCTTTACTGAACCCCACACAAGTTATAGATTTCATAGGAGGAAGACTAAACACCAGATCAATGCGAGCCTTCCTCACCCCAGACCGTATTGCCAGCCTGAAGTGTCATGTGACAGCGATCCTGCAACCATCTCCAACTGCAGCTTCGGTCCTGAGGGCCCTAGGTTCTATGGCGGCAGCTATTCCGCTTCTCATTCATGCCCGTTTACGCATGCGGGATGTTCTTCATTCCACATTGCTGCAGTCCTAACTATTGGGTAGTCCGCTGTCCAGTCGGCCCGAATACCAAAGTATATGGCTGGCGTCGGTCACGGCGCATTAGACTGACGGCAGTGCGTCAGCGTACTAATGCGCATGACCGCCATATCCCCAGTCTTTTTTGCCGCATGGTCCGATGCAGAAGCTGTTTTTGCGAGTGCAGGTTGGCGTTCTGAAAGTTTCTGAAGTCAGAGTTTCAGACCGAATCAAAGTTGGCTAAGTACCCCGTTGGGGAATATTTTGGTTTTTTCTTGCCTCAGTATTTAACCGGATGTCAGAAAAAGTGAATAACTGTATTTCTTGTGGGAAACAGATACCTCATAGGGATTACCATACTTTGTGTATACCTTGTTTAGGGCCTGAGCACGACGTTGTTGGATGCCGCTCTTGTGCTTGGTTTAACAAACAAATCTCGCAGCCTCCCAGATGTTCCACCCGACCAAAGGGAGGCGGCAGCTATCGAAATCGAACAGCTGCTAGAAAAAAGAGCTATCCAGCGCGTCCCCCGAGATCAAACCGGATTAGGGTTTTACTCCAGGTTCTTTTTGGTGCCAAAGAAGACGGGGGACTTAAGACCAATCTTAGACCTTTCCCAGCTGAACCTGTCAGTAACCAAGCAAAAGTTCCAGATGGTCACCCTGCAATCTATACTTCCCCTCTTGAGGGAGAACGACTGGATGTGCTCCATAGACCTCAAGGACGCGTACTACCACATTCGGATGGACAGACGATCCAGGAGGTTTCTTCGCTTCCGGCTGGGAGCCAGTCATTATCAGTTCAGGGTCCTCCCCTTTGGTCTCACCTCAGCCCCAGGGTGTTTACCAAGGTGCTAGCGGTGGTAGCGGCCCACCTGAGGCTCCAGGGATTACAGGTCTTTCCGTACCTGGACGACTGGCTCCTGACGGCATCATCAAGGCATCTTCTGTGCTCAGCCAGGGATTACTTTCTTCAACTAGCACCAAGGCTGGGCATCACGATCAACTGGGAGAAATCTTTACTGAACCTCACACAAGTTATAGATTTCATAGGAGGAAGACTAAACACCAGATCAATGCGAGCCTTCCTCACCCCAGACCGTATTGCCAGCCTGAAGTGTCATGTGACAGCGATCCTGCAACCATCTCCAACTGCAGCTTCGGTCCTGAGGGCCCTAGGTTCTATGGCGGCAGCTATTCCGCTTCTCATTCATGCCCGTTTACGCATGCGGGTTCTTCAATGGACCCTTCAGGTTTAGTGGTCCCCTCTTTGTTCTTCTCTAAACGCTCCGATTGCGGTCAGCAGAGTGTGCAGGGACTCCCTTCTTTGGTGGCTTCTTTCTCCGGAGCCCCTGGCAGGGAGACCTTTTTGCGCTGCATTTCCCCGAGCCACAGTGACCACGGACGCTTCTTGCCTCGGGTGGGGTGGGCATTCTGCGGGAAAGATTGTCCAAGGCACGTGGAATCCCACAGAGACGTCATTGCATATAAATGTCCTGGAAATGAGGGCGGTGCTCCTAGCGTTGCAAGCACTTCACCACGTTCTTCCTTCAGGGACTATTGCGATTCAGACAGACAACATGTCGGTAGTCTGGTATATCAACAAACAGGGAGGAACCAGGTCTTACCCCCTTTGTCGAGAGGCCATGAGAGTCTGGGAATGGGCAATTTCCACCAAACGCTTTCTGGTAGCAACGCACATTCCGGGAAAGTCCAACATCCTTGCGGACAAGCTCAGTCGCACCATCCTTTCTCCACACGAGTGGTCTCTCAATCCTCAAGTAGCGAAGAAGATTTTTGTCGTTTGGGGGCAACCCTGTTGCGATCTTTTTGCCTCTCCCTCAAATGCCAAATGCGACAATTTCTTCGCTCTGCTTCCCCCACCAGGGGAGTTCCCAAGAGATGCTCTGGTGCATGCTTGGCCTCCCGGTCTCCTTTATGCCTACCCTCCACTTCCTCTGATGCAGAGGCTTCTGCAGAAAGCCAACAGTTTGGGGAGCAGAATGATTCTCATTGCCCCATTCTGGCCTCGACAACCTTGGTTCCCCTTCGTATGGTCTCACAAAATCAATCCACCATGGATTCTGGATCCAATTTCGGATCTCATCTCTCACCCTCTGGGAATGTCAATTCCCAATCTGCGGACCCTGAAGTTGACAGCTTGGCTGCTCCAGTTCCATCCTTAATTAGGACTCGGTATCTCATCACCGGTCAAGGCCATTTTAGTGGCAGCTCAGAAACCTTCCACCAGGCAGGTTTATCGGAGTAAATGGAAGAGATTCTCTATATGGGCAGTACAGAGAACTTTGGATCCTTTCTCGGCACCTATGTCAGCGGTGCTGGATTTTCTAACAGACCTCTTTCATCAAGGGGCTAGTTCTTCCACGATTAAGGTACAATTGGCAGCTATCTCGCATTATCACATTGGTCATGACACAGCTCCCTTATGACCGAAATTATGCAAAACATTGCTCAAAGGAGTTTTTTTGTTGAGGCCTCCAGGCAAGGAGGTTGTACCACCCTGGGACTTGTCGTTAGTTCTGCAAGCCCTTACTGCTCCTCCCTTGAGCCTGCAGCTTCTACTGATTTAAAGTACCTTTCCTGGAAGACTGCCTTCCTGGTAGCTATCACTTCAGCCAGAAGAGTGTCTGAGCTTCAGGCTCTGTGCGTCAAACCGCCTTACCTTTCTTTCTTCCCTGATAGGGTGTGCCTCAGGACCAATCCTTCTTTTCTTCCGAAGGTCTCTTCTGAATCCAATATTAACCAGTCAATCAATTTACCTGTGTTTTTTCCCAAGTACTCAAAGGAGAATACAAATTGCATTCCTTGGATGTTCATAGACAATTACGTTTTTATATTAACAGAACAGCTGGCCACAGGAAATCAGATCAGCTGTTCGTCTCCTTTGCTAAATTTGCTCTGGGTAAAGCAGTATCTAAAGTCACACTATCTAAGTGGATTGCTAATTGTATTCTGCAGGCATATGACACTTCAGGTAGACCTGCTCCTCAGAGGGTTACGGCTCATTCTACTAGGGCAGTTTCCACGTCAGCCGCCTTTAAGTCCCGTGTATCATTGGATGATATCTGCGCGGCAGCTACTTGGGCCTCGCCTCATACTTTTATTTCTCATTACAAGGTGGATGTTGTTTCTAGAGGAAGAGCATCCTTTGGCTCAGCGGTGCTCGGAACATCCTTCCATGACGCCCAAGATTCAGGTAGCTAGGGACTCTGTCCCACAGGTTGCAGACGAATGAAGTCTGCCTACTTCAGATTTAGAAGTTATGTACTCACCATAACGTTCCATCTGAGTAGGTGACTTCATTCGGATGCAACCATCCCCCCCTCCCTCCCCCTGACCTTTATAGAGCGAGTATTTATGCTGTTTTAGTGTACTGTTGTCAGTATTTTGAGGCAAACTCAATCTGAGGTCAGTCAGGGCTTGGCAAGGGGTTATGGGTAAGAGGGAGGAGCTAGGAGCTCGGAGCCTAAGCTTTTGAATTGCCGGCTCGGATCCGAGGTCGGATCCGATACCCACAGGTTGCATCCGAATGAAGTCACCTACTCAGATGGAACGTTATGGTGAGTACATAACTTCTAATTTTCAAAATCTGTCTGTTTACCTGCATCCGTTTTCTACCATTTGAATGTTTTTCGTTCTCTAGTGATTACCTAAACCAGTTTGCTGACTTCATGGCAGTTGCACATAAGTGCCCTGTTTTGTCTTGTCTTGTTTTGTGCTTTTTGGGGTTAATGTTGTCCAGGAAGGGTAAATGCCAGTGTGGGAGATAGATTCCCCATAAAGACTGCCATGATGTATCTTTTTGTCTAGGATCTTCTCATGACTATACGCCTTGTTTATTTTGTGAAGTGTTCATCACGAAATCTCTTTGCAGTAGACTTTCTTCCCTTTCCTTGTATCTTGATAACTAGTGTCTTAAGCTTCTTGCAAAAGATACAATGGAAGGAATCTCCTGACCCTGAGGGTCAGCTGTTAGGAAAGAAGAAGGTGAAAAGGTATGACTGGAATCTTCTGCTGTCCAGCTTCTGCCAGATATTTCTCCCAATGTGATTACAAATCTGGAGGCTCAACCGGCTATTTTGTCAGATCTCTCTGCCATGCCCGTGTTGGAGGTCAGTGAGGATGTGGCTGGCAGCACGTCCAAAGAGGCTTTGCAGGCATCCATCTTTGATGTTCAGGGGGAACCACGGTTGATTTTTTCCAGGGGGCCTAAAGGAGTTCCCCCATTTTTAGTTGGGGAAGAAGTTCCTACTACAGTTCTCGACTGTGGTCCTGGGTGTGAGCCTTCTCAGTTATTTGTAGGGGCCGTTCCCTCAAAGAAACAAAAAAATAAACATGTTTCTTCTGTTCCTAGACATCATTAAATTCTCCTTAAGGAGCTTCTATTCTTGCTCCTCCTTGGTCCTGTACTCCCCTTAGAAGGCCTAGAGAACAGGATTCTTCTGAGGATGAATCAAATTCTGATGACTAATCCTTGACTTATTTTACTCAAATTCTTTCCCCTTTGGACTAAGGGTCACAGGAGGACTCTATCAGTCTCTGATGTTCCTTTTGAGGAAATTTCCTTTGAGAACACACTCTTTAGGATGATGGATTTTTTTTTAATTGGGAATGTGCTCAGATGTTCTTCGTGTTTCACTGTTGCAGTCATCACATTTGGGTTATCTGCTTGCAGTAGCCGTCAGTCGGCCTGATTATCAAAGTCTTGGGTCCTGCGTCGGTTGCTGTCTCATCTTCCGTGACATCAGGTAGTCAGGGGTATAAAGCATGCAGCCAATGCCATTACATCACTTTCTTGCTGTGCAGTGCCCGAAGCAGAAGCAGTTTGCTAGTGCCGGTCGGCCAACTCCTGACATTTTCATTTTCGAGTTTCAGAACCGAAATCTTCAACTAAAGCCAAGTACCCCATTGGGGAATCTTTTTCCTGCTGTAAACCGATGTCAGTAAAAGTCAATAATTGTATTTTTTGTGGAAAGCAAATACCTCATAAAGATTTTTATTCGTACTGTATTTCTTGCCTAGGCCCTGACCACTACGTACCTTGCTGTTGGTTTTGTGCCTTATTTAAACCACGAACTATTCATCTTTGGTACCTTTTCGCTTCTAAATATTTTGGTACTCTGTTCAGTTATCCAGATATGTCTTTGGTAAGCCACCTGACTACCGACATTCTGGAAAAACACAAAGATAAAGACAGAGACAGGCCGCCTATGTCCAAAGCTGCCGACGATGCTTCTCCTAAGCTAGTCACCAGTTAGCTGGTACTCAGTGAACCGCTTTCACAGCCCCTGATTCCCGCTGCTTCAGATTCGCAGGCCTCTACTGCGACCCATTCGGAGTCCAGTATGCCGCGAGATGCTTCAACTGTGGAACCTGCGGATGTCTCTACCTTGGATGGGTCCGCAGCAACTGTGCAGGCTCCGGCTTCTGAGGGTGTATTCAGGCCTAATGACTTGAATATTAAACCGACGCCATCTTCTTCTTCCAGGCCTAAAACCCGAACCATGCCTAGGAAACTGACGCCCAGACCCGCATGGTCAGGCCTTTATGCCTAAAAAAAATGATAAGAATGGCTGAAGACCTTATTACTTTAATCAGGAGAAGAAAACCTTCCCCCTCTAAGAGACCTAGGACTGAATTTGCTTATGATACTTCTGACCAGGATTCTGAAATTTCTGTCTCCTCTGATGACCAGGATTTATCCTTATCTACCTATGAGGATTCTGATGCAGAGGACTCTTTTCCCTCTGCTTCTCCCCCAGAGAATTTTTCTTTTGGTGAAACCTTAAATACTCTTAGGGAGTATTTTCACTGGGAAAGCCGAGATTACTCTGATTCTAAAATGAGGCTTAGAGATTTCTTACTCCTGCTCCAGCACAGGCCTTTAGCTAACCCTCCTGTGCTGAACATTGTTGACAATGCCTTTTTGGAATGTAGCTTGGCCCCTGACTCTACCTCCTGCTCCCAGAAAACCTGATAGATATTACAGGGTTCCTGATTCTCACAAGTTCCTTTTTAAAAGTCCTACTGCGGATCCTGAGACCATTTCACAGGGACCCAAGGGCATTAAGGCTACTACTGCCAAAAATCCTACCCCCTCTGATAGAGATTCCAGGGCCCTGGATAGATGGGGTAAGAAGGTATGCACCTCTGCAACCTTGGCCATCAGTGCCTTAAATTGCCAGTTTCATATGTTAAAGTATCAGCAGCATATTATTGGATTGCTTAAACAGAAATTATATTGATTCCTGATTGTGCTGAAAGTAAGGATTTACAGGATTTAATGCATTTTGCTGAACAGGTTGGAAAACGTACTTTGCAATGTGGTTTTGATTCAGTAGAGGCATCTTGCAGGGCTGCTGTCACCGGGTCTGTACTTAGAAGGCATGCTTGGCTTAAGGAGCAGTCTTTGCCAGATCATGTTAAAACTAAATTGCTGGATGCTCCCTTAAATCAGGACTGCCTGTTAGGCGACAAAGCAGAAGTTCTTAAAAAGATGGAGGAAAACGCTAAATCTATGCAAACTGTTAAAGATTTCTTACAAGTGCAGCCTCATAGATTTTAGTAGGCATTGGCCCTCAAAAATTGCTGCTTTCCTGCCTCTTTCAGGCCTTCTCAGTTCAAACCCAGAACCAACAGAACACCCAGGCTTCAGTAACAGGGTACTCGCAGGAATCAGCAGTGGGGGGCTCCCACTTCCAAATTAGGGAGTAGTAAGACTCCCCCCTATGGTAAGCTACTACATGATAGAGCAAAATCCCTAAAAGGGAAGGCATCTCTGATCAGTATTAGCAAAAAATTACGATCCCTCATAAAATCCTCCAAGGCCAGCTTCGAGAGAAAAATTGCACAGGACACTAAAGACAGTCATAAGGCTTTTTTCAGTTATGTTAGGAACCTGGGATGCAAATCCCAGACTTGTTCTGAGTTGATTCTAAGTGACAAAAAATACACTGAACCCACAGACATTGCCAATATCCTGGCAGACAAGTTCAGTGCAAACTTCTCCACCCTCTCCCCCCCAAAAGAGCAAGTATCTATCCCGGCAGAGTGCAGCCTTCCAAACATCTCTGATGCTCAGGTGAAGGCCGCCCTCTCCAAAGCAAAAAACACTGCTTCCATGGGACCAGATGGCGTCCCGGGTTGCATCCTACATGAACTCCAAGAAGAACTAATCCCTCAAGAAAAACTGCTGTACAGTCTCAGCCTCACTACAGGATATGTGCCCAAAGAATGGCATACAGCAACAGTGGTCCCACTCCACAAAGGTGGCGCCTCTGCGGACCCTGGAAACTATCGCCCCATAAGCCTGACTAGCTTAGTCTGCAAGGCTATGGAGAGGATCATCGTGGAACTCATAAACAAAGACATTGGGGACCTACAGACACTAGATCCTACCCAATTTGGCTTCGTCAAGGGCAGATCCTGCCTTTTGAACCTGGTCGACTTCTTCGAAACAGTCACCAAGGCCATAGATGAAGGGAAGGTAGTCCGCACAGCCTATCTGGACCTCGCAAAGGCATTTGACAATACCCCACTCGGGCATCATAGATAAGCTATCCAGCCTAAATATAAACCCCTATGTCACAAGATGGGGTCGCAAACTGGCTCAAAGACAGAACCCACAGAGTCAGAGTTGCTGGAGCCATGTCAGACTCAAAACCGGTCACAAGTGGCGTCCCACAAGGTTCTGTCCTGGGACCTCTCTTGTTCGGTATTTACTTTTCTGAGGTACAGGCCAATGTGGGAGGACTATGGCTCACCAAGTTCGCAGATGACTGCAAACTGGGCGCCATAATCGACTCTCCAGCTGACACAAACATCCTTCAAAAAGGTCTTGCAGAGACGGATAACTGGTGCCAGAGCCATGGTCTAAAGTTAAATGCTAAAAAGTGTATAGTCATACCCTTTGGCAAAAACAATGTGCCCACAAATTACCACATAGGTGGTAACCCTTTAAGTACAGAGAAAGTAATTAGGGATATGGGGACCCAAGTTGTTAGCAATCACTCCTTTGACAACCACATTGCCAAAGTAAGACCTTCTACATAGCCCACCTCATCATGAAAGGATTCACATCTAGAACAAGAGAGGTAATCGTGCCCCTTTATTCATCCCTCATCAGGCCCATCATAGAATACAATGCCCTCTTTGGGATGTTCCTTACCCGACACCTGCAGCAATTAGAAAGACCCCAAAAGTACCTCACCAGGAGGATCAAGGGACTCAAACAGATGCCATATGCTGCTCGGTTAAAAAACCCCAGCTCTACTCAGTTGCATACCTGACATGTAAAGCTATGTCCAACCCAGAATTAATGGACATGCTCCACCTCAGTAAATCTGAATCCCTTAGAGCCACGCGCTCGAGGGACCTAAACCTCAGCACAGAAATAAATAGAACATGCTGGAGGGACAGATTCATAACCCAGAGGCTCCCTTCGCTCTGGAATAGAATTCCAATTCATGTTAGGCAGAGCACCTCACTGACTATCTTCAAGAAGAATCTTGATGAGTGGATGGGGGATCGTAGGTTTGTCCCGGGGATTACTTCCGTGTCACTATTAGACAAAGGCACAGTAAACTAAACTTTAAAAAGGGCACAGTATACTCAAATCAAGGGGTGGCATAAGCCAAATACAATCGGGCTAGGCTTATAAATGCGCCAGGGCAGATAGCCTAGTATGATCCTATGAACCTATGAAGCTGTCTCAATGACATAACTTTAAAACTTCCAAGCACTTCTCAACTGACTGCTCCTTTAGGAGGAAAGATTGCTCTGCAAGCAAAAAAATTGGGAACTCATTATCCAGGACAAATGGGTTTTAAACAGTTTCCCAAGGATACAGATTTCACTTCCACACATTACCAACCCCAAACGGTTGGCTAGATCTACCCCCAAATCAGTGGGCAGAGGCTGAAAAGCAAGTACTCTCTCCCTTAACATTAAAGGCTATTCAGACAGTACCAGAAGAGGAAAAGGGACAAGGTACCCAGAGAAGGCAACTCATGGCATCCTATCCTGGACCTGTCTATCCTAAACACCTTTTTGGTGATTCCAAAATTCAAGATGCTAACTCTTTACCAGTTGCTTCCCATGATAGGCAAAGATGCCTGGTTGGCAACATTGGATTTAAAGGAGGCTTACCTGCACAATCCCAATCAGGGAAACTTGCAGAAAATACCTACGCTTCAAAGCAGGCTGCATGCACTATCAGTTCTCTGCACTGCCCTTTGGCTTATCTACTGCGCCCAGGGTATTCACAAAGTGCCTAGCTCCAGGACGATTGGATACCTGGACGATTGTCTAATTCAGGCAGAAAGCCAGGACATATTTCTGAATCATCTGGCATTTGTACAAAAGGTGTTAACTTGTCTGGGGTACACCATAAACAAAAAGAAATCACATCTAGTACCCTGTCAACAAATTATATTCCTGGGAGCAAGCTTGAACGCAACTTCCCAGATGGCTTTCCTCACGCCAGAGAAATAAATTCATTTGACAAATTACTTTAAACTAGTGGCCACAAAAACCCTGCTATCTGCAAGGCAAATACTGCAAGCCTTGGGGTTCACGGCCTCGTGCATTCTATTAATTCCATATGTGAGACTGCATATGAGGAAACTACAATGGTATCTAAAAAGCCTATGGTGTCAGCATTCTCAGGATCTAGAAGCAATGATTCCTATCATACCTTCCCTACGGTTAGAATTCCTTTGCTGGGCAGAGGTCTGTCACCAAAACAAGGGACTATCCATTCACTCTACTCCCTGCCGCCCAAACCCTAACAGATGCATCAGACTATGCATGGGGGGCTCACCTGGCAGGGAAGTGCATTCAGGGCAAATGGAGCCCAAGTCAAATGCACCTGCATATCAATCAAAAAGAAATGTTAGCTTTACAGAATGCTCTGACAGCCTTCAAGGACCACATCCTTCCAGGACAATTAATGGTAAAAGACAGACAACATCACTGTTATGTGGTACATAAACAAGCAGGGGGGGTACCCATTCTTACCCCCTCTGCAGACTAGCCATGGCTCTGTGGAACACAGCCTTGAGCTACCAAGTGCATCTACAGGCTCAATTCCTGGCAGGAAAACTAAATACACTGGCAGACGAACTAAGCAGAAATCTCATGGACTCACACGAGTGGAAACTGGAACCAAAGATTTTAAACAGGTTGACCAACAAATGGGGGATCCCAGATATAGACCTGTTTGCCTCCCCCCAGAACTACCAATTGGACTAATAGGTTCATAGGTTCATACTAGGCTATCTGCCCTAGGGCATTTAAAAGCCTAGCCAGAGTGTGTGTGGCTTTCACCACCCCTTAGGATGAGAATACTATACCCATTAGTTTGCTGTGCCTCTGTCCAGCAGTGATACAGAGATGATTCCCGGGGTAAACCTACGATCTCCCATCCACTCGTCAAGATTTCTCTTGAACAGAGTCAGTGAGGGGCTCTGCCTCACATGGACTGGGATTCTGTTCCATAGTGTAGGGAGTCTCTGGGTGATGAATCTGTCCCTCCAGCACGTCCTATTTATATCCGTGTTGAGGTTTAAGTCTCTTGCTCTCGTGGCTCTGGTGGATTTGGATTTTTGAGGTGGAGCATGTCCATTAATTCCGGGTTGGACATGGCCTTGTATGTCAGGCACAGATCACCTCTGAACAGACGGTATGCGACTGAATAGAGCTGGAGTTTCTTCAGTCGGGCATCGTATGACATATGTTTGAGCCCCTTTATCCTTTTGGTGAGGAACTTTTGGGGTCTTTCCAACTGCTGCAGGTGTCGGGTAAGGTACATTCGAATGGGGCGTTGTACTCAATCATTGGTCTGATAAGTGAAGAGTACAGGGGTACAATGACCTCTCCTGATCTGGATGTGAATCCCTTCATGATCAGGTGGGCAATGTAGAAGGTCTTCCTAACCACTTTGGCAATGTGAGTGTCAAAAGAGAGGTTACTGTCAACTTGGGTCCCCAGGTCCCTGATAACTTCTTCCATGTTTAATGGATTACCACCTATGTGGTAATTAGGGGTTACCTTGTTTTTCCCAAAGGGTATGACTATACATTCTTTGGCATTTAGCTTAAGGCCATGGCTCTGGCACCAGTTATCCATTTCTATGAGACCTTTCTGGAGGATGTCTGTGTCTGATGGAGTGTCAATTATGGTGCCCAGTTTGCAGTCATCTGCAAATTTTGTCAGCCACAATCCCCCTATGTTTGCCTGCACTTCAGAAAAATAAATGCCGAACAAGAGGGGTCCCAGGACTGAGCCCTGTGGGACACTGCTCGTGACCGGCTTAGAGTCTGACATGGCACCAGCAACTCTAACCCTGTGTGTTCTGTCCTTGAGCCAGTTTGCAACTCATCTTGTGACATATGGGTTTACATCTAAGCTGGTGAGCTTTTCTATGATGCCTGAGTGGGGTATTGTGTCGAACGCTTTTGCTAGGTCAAGGTAGGCTGTGTGAACTGCCTTACCCTCATCAATGGCCTTAGTGACTGTTTCGAAAAAGTCGACCAAGTTCAAGAGGCAGGATCTGCCCTTGACAAAGCCAAATTGGGTAGGATCCAGTGTCTGTAGGTCCCCAATGTCTTTATTTATGAGTTCCATTATGATCCTCTCCATAGCTTTGCAGACAAGGCTCGTCAAGCTTATGGGGCGGTAATTTCCAGGGTCCGTAGAAGCACCGCCTTTGTTGAGTGGGACCACAGTTACCATACGCCATTCTTTGGGTACGTATCCTGTAGTAAGGCTAAGATTAAACAGCAGCCTTATGTGTGGGTTTAGTTCCTCATTGAGTTCGTGTAGCACACAGCCGGGGACACCGTCCGGTCCCATTGATGCTGTGTTTTTTGCTTTAGAGAGAGCAGCTCTCACCTGGGCATCTGAGATGTTTGGGAGGCTAGACTCTGGTGGGATAGATATTTCTCCTTTTGGGGGGGGGGGTTTGCACTGAACCTGTCTGCCAGTATGTTGGCAATGTCTGTGGGTTCAGTGATTTTTTTATCATTTTGGACTAATTCTGAGCATATCTGGGAGTTTCCACCCTGGTTTCTAACATAGCTAAAGAAGGCTTTATGATTGTCTTTTGCGTCATTAGCGATTTTTCTCTCAAAGTTGGCCTTGGATGATTTTATGAGTGATCGTAGTTTTTTGCTAGTATTGATCAGAGATGCCTTCCCATTTAGGGATTTTGCTCTGTCGTGTAGTAGCTTTCTCCTCTTGTTGTAGAGTTTGTTTATGGCTGGAGTCCACCAGACCGGGCGCCTGCCTTTGGTGGAAAGGGTCTTGATTTTATTAGGGATTGCTTGATCCATACATTCCTGGAGGTGCTCGTAGAAGGCATTTGTAAGGGTTTCAGCAGCGTGGGTTGTGGTTTCCACTGGCTCGGTGGCCTTGAAGGATACCACTCCAGTCTCAAGAAGTGTGAAGTTTGCTTTTGAGAAGTTCTTCACTGTGGTCTTTTTTGCTGGGGGTGGGGGCGGGATGTGGATCTCCAGTGAGATTAATTTATGGTCTGATCTCACCAATGAGGGTTATACTTCCGGTGTGGAGCATTTTGTCCCCATGTTTGTGATGATCAGGTCTAGTATATTTTCTCCTCTTGTGGGAATGGTGACTAGTTGTTCCATAGCATTTGAGTTTATGAACTCAAGGAACCTTTGGGCTAGGGTGTTGGGGCTTGAGTAATGTTCCCAGTCTATGTTTGGGTAGTTGAAGTCACCCAATATGATGGTGTTTGGAGAGACATTCATACTCTCCAGTGTCTTCAGGAAGGCTGTGTGGGTTTCCTGAGTTTGAGAAGGTGGTCTGTAGCATGTTACAAACTGTAGGGCAGTTTTACCTATGGTTAATTGCACCTGGATGGTCTCCGATGCTTCGTGCGTTGCCACTAACCTGGAGGTGTGGGTATCCTTTATGAATATGGATACTCCCCTCCTTTTGTGGTTCGGTCCGGATTTTGGGGCGGGCATTATGATATGAGGTATAACCTGATAGTGCTGGGGTGCTCTCAGCAGCCTTGAACCAGGTTTCAGTCACAGCACAGACATCGATGTTCTCCATACTGAGGAGGGCTTCGAGGGCGTGCATCTTGAGGTTTAGACTTCTGGCATTGAGCAGTATTACCCTTAGTTTTTCTCCATTTTTGTTTTCTAGGGCGGTAGGTTTATCATTTGAGCCTTGCCTAAAAAGGCACTATGGGGGTGGCAAGAGCCTTTGCCAATATCCGGAAGCTCAGGGGTGACAGGTGCAAGCCGTCCCTTGTGAAGCAGCGTGGCTTGTCAAGCATGTCATCCCAGGCAGACAGACATTGGATCCCCTTAGAATGACACCAGTAATTAAGCCAATTATTAAAGCTGATCATTTTGTCTCTGTATTGTGGCATCATTCTTGGTGAGGGTAGGATACTGCTCAGGGTCAGGGTCATACCGGCCTGGGCTACATAATCTGAGAGCTCCTCTATGTCTCTTTTCATGTGGTCTAGGGAGGTAGGAGTGACCTGAGTGCTTGTGTTATGTGGCGGATTCTAGCGCCTGACAGGCAGCTTACTGTGATCTTTTCCTTGTTCAGTCTGGTGAGTGGGACGTCAGTGTGTCTGACTATGGAGTCACCTATAACAAGTGTGTCTGGCATTGTGTTTGGCCTTAAGGGCTGTGACTGTTTAGCACACTGACTTTGAGAACTATGTGTTGCATGTCTTATGTCTTGAGGTGGCAGTTGCTTGGGTGTCTGCTTTGGAGGCCTCTGTAGTTTTGGTAGATTTTTGATCAGTGCCTCCGAGTATGTCTTTGTGTGTTTATGTGTTTGTTTTGCAGTTGTGATAGTTCTATGTGAAACTGGGTTTGTGGTGTGCATGGTTTCCTTCTCCTCCTGTCTGGTCTTGCCAGTCCTGAGTTGAGAGAGCTCAGCCTCCAGTTTGGCTATATAGTTGCATCTCTCACATGTATTTGTGTTTTGTGAGAGAAGGAGTGGGTTGTCTGTGTACATGAGGCAATTGTAACATTGCCTCAAGATGCCCAGATTCACCAGCTGAACAGGAGAGGACGCTAGCAACTGACCCTTCGACATGCTAGAAAAAGTGAAAAAGTTTGCTGTGTAACTGAGTCAGAAGGGACCTATAGGGAAATGGGTACTCAAGGGGATTCTAGGCTAATGTAGTACTTTGTTTAGTATACAAGTACTTTAACTATATAAAAATGCTTTAGGAGCAAGTGCTGAGCTTTTGAGATGGAGAATAGACTGTTTAGATTGCAAGTAGAGAAGTTCTAAGGGAAAAATTGAAGAGCAGACTTTACGGAGCCAGAAATAGTTTAACCGGCGCTGCCAGATGGTGCTCTATGGGCAACTCCGCGCTAAATCACGCTAAAGCGGGCTTTATAGCAGGGGGTTGAAAAGAGCTAGGAATTGACCCAAAATGGCCAATAGACTACAAGTTTCTGGCTGGAACCACTGCTGTAGGGACAAATAGGCTGCTCAGTGCTCCCCACTCCCACTGGTGAACAAAGAAGTTTCCCTTTATCCAAATAAGGATATGGAATAGCACAGGAACCAAGCCAAAGCCCAGAGATCAGCAAACTCTGAAGACTGGACTATTCTAGTTCAGTAAGACGGGAAAACAAGATTTTTTTTTTTGCAGAAAACAGAGGAAAAACAGACAGTAAATGCTATAAATGCTTTTAAACGGCTAGCGCACTTGAGTGTGTTAGCCTACAGGTAAAATTAAGCAACAAATAACTTTTTTTAAAAGTGCAAAACAGTTAATCAACACAAAAACAGTTTAAATAGAATGCAGGGCTGTATAAACAGGCGAAAATGCAGTTGCTAAGCAGTAAATAATCAAAAAGCCAGAAAAAAATACTTAAATCAGGAAAAAGTCACTCTTTTGCTCTCTGCTGCTTGTAGAACTCTGCAGGACACCACGAGGAGCTGTGCTGAGTTGAATACAAGCAAAAAGCAGCTAAAGCGGGCTTTATTACAGGGGCTGAAAAGAGCTAGGAATTGACCCAAAATGGCCAATAGACTACAAGTTTCTGGCTGGAACCACTCCTCTAGGGACAAACAGGCCGCTCAGTGCTCCCCACTCCCACTGGTGAACAAAGACGCTTCCTTTTATCCAAATAAGGATATGGAATAGCACAGGAACCAAGACAAAGCCCAGAGGTCAGCAAACTCTGAAGACTGGACTATTCTAGTTCAGTAAGGCGGGAAAACAAGATTTTTTTTTTTTTTCTTTTTTGCAGAAAACAGAAGAAAAACAGACAGTAAATGCTATAAATGCTTTTAAACGGCTAGCGCACTTGAGTGTGTTAGCCTACAGGTAAAATTAAGCAACAAATAACTTTTTAAAAGTGCAAAACAGTTAATCAACACAAAAACAGTTTAAATAGAATGCAGAGCTGTATAAACAGGTGAAAAAGCAGTCGCTAAGCAGTAAATAATCAAAAAGCCAGAAAAAAATACTTAAATCAGGAAAAAGTCACTCTTTTGCTCTCTGCTGCTTGTAGAACTCTGCAGGACACCACGAGGAGCTGTGCTTAGTTGAATACAAGCGAAAAAGCACGCTAAAGCGGGCTTTATTACAGGGGGCTGAAAAGAGCTAGGAATTGACCCAAAATGGCCAATAGACTACAAGTTTCTGGCTGGAACCACTCCTCTAGGGACAAATAGGCCGCTCAGTGCTCCCCACTCCCACTGGTGAACAAAGACGATTACTTTTATCCAAATAAGGATATGGAATAGCACAGGAACCAAGACAAAGCCCAGAGATCAGCAAACTCTGAAGACTGGACTATTCTAGTTCAGTAAGGCGGGAAAACAAGATTATTTTATTTATTTTTTTTTTTCTTTTTTGCAGAAAACAGAGGAAAAACAGACAGTAAATGCTATAAATGCTTTTAAGCGGCTAGCGCACTTGAGTGTGTTAACCTACAGGTAAAATTAAGCAACAACTAACTTTTTAAAAGTGCAAAACAGTTAATCAACACAAAAACAGTTTAAATAGAATGCAGAGCTGTATAAATAGGCTAAAATGCAGTCAATAATCAAAAAGCCAGAAAAAAATACTTAAATCAGTTATAGCAAATACAGTTATAACAAATGCTCTGAAATATACTGTATATTTCCAAAATGTTTGAGAAGGACAGTCAGAACACGAGAAGGTTCAGGCGAAAGAGAAAAAAAATGTTTTGTTTTACTTTTTGAAAGGGAAAAAGGAGGAACAGAAGGCCTTATCAAATGTTCTCTCTGTATTAAGCAGAATGAGCTAATGACACTAGACTGGGAGGTGTGTCACAGTAGGGGCGGGCAACTGCAAAGCCATAGCCTACAAGACAGCAAGCACTACAGAGACAAATGAAAGTTTTTAAACAGATAAGGATTTGTGAAGATACTGAATAGACAAAGTGTTTTATATATATTAAATTGTAAAAACAGTAATCGGTAAAAATAATCAAAAAAATCAAGATACTTATATTTTGTAGCTCAGTTGCAGTCAACTCTGCAACAATTAACTCAAGTTAATTCTGCACAAGAATGCCCCCCAAACAAGCTTTGAAAGTGGATGCTCTGTCCTTCAGCTGGAAAAATCTATCAGCTTATGCCTTTCCTTTTCTGCCTCTCCTCTCCAAAGTACTACTAAAGATCAAACAGGACAAACCAAGGGTGATACTGATTGCACCAGGCTGGCCACGCCAACACTGGTACCCCCTCTTGCGCAGTGTATCACAGCTGGCCCCATGACACCTACCTCAGACCCCTACCCTGCTGTCTCAGCAGGAGAGTCAGATTCTGCACCCCCAGCATCAAACCCTGAACCTGGCAGTCTGGCTGATTACCTAATCTCTCCGTTACCTAATCTCTCCGTTACCATCCGTCAGTAAACAAGTATTGGATGTCATTTTGGAGGCAAGGAGGCCTAGTACTAGAAAATCTTATGCTGAAAAATGGAAAAAATGATGTGCCTGGAACCAAACTGAAGGGATGGCCACAGCAGCGCCCAGTTTACCTCAGATTCTTCAATACTTAACTGAGATGCTTCACAAGAGCCTTTCCTTTTTCTCCATTAAAATTCACGCCTCAGCCATTTCAGCTCATTACAATACAGAACCACCCCTCTTTTTTCACCCACTGCTCAAGCAGTTCCTCAGAGGGGCCAAAAATGTAAGACTATCCAGGAGAGCCCCAACTCCAGCCTGGGACCTTAATTTTGTATTGGAAAAACTCACTCTTCCTCCTTTTGAGCCAGCTGCAACTGCAGAGTTAAAATTCCTTTCTTGGAAAACAGCTTTCCTTTTAGCAATCACTTCAGCAAGTAGGGTATCTGAATTACAGGCCTTTATGGCAGTGGAGCCTTTCATCATCTTTCATGCGGACAGGGTGTCCCTCAGGACCAATCTCTCTCTCATGCCCAAGGTGGTATCCAGTGTGGCTCTTAATCAGTCCATTCATTTGCCAACCTTCTTTTCTGATCCACAGAACAAAGGGGGAACGGATACTGCACTCCTTAGATGTGCACAGACAACTTATATTTTACTTGGACAGGACTAAACCTCAAAGGAAATCTGAACAACTGCTGGTGGCATTTTCTGCAGGGGCAGAGGGGAAGACGATTTCAAAGCAAATCATTTCTAAATGGATAGGCCATTGCATTCATTTCCGCTGTAAGCACCATGGAAAACCTATCCCACAGGGAATTGGACCCCATTCAACCAGGGCTGCATCTACCTCTGCAGCCTTTCTCAGAGGTGTCCGTACCAGAGACATCCTAGAAGCTGTTACCTGGAGTTCTGTACATACTTTCACCAAGCATTACCATTTGCCAATTTTCTCTAAATCCAGAGCTGGCTTTGCCACTGCAGTCTTGCAGGGCCTTATAGCTGATCCTAATGCTGTCTAAATGCCTCCTCCCATCCTTAGCTTTGGGAATCTACCCAAGTGTGATGACTGCAACAGTGAATCACAAAGAACATAGTACAGTTGTGTACACTTACCATAAATGTAGATGTTCGAGTGTATTCACTGTTGCAGTCCTGGTTACCCTCCCTCCAGCCCTCTGACTTCTTTTGGCTATACCTCTATTCTTCTCTACTATACTTAAAAGCTTTTTGGTGTATTTGATTTTTTGTTGGAGGTAGAACCTTGTGTATATATATATATAAAATTGCTTCCCATTAAGGGGGGCACCTGACATCTGGGGCAAGAAAAACTTATGTAATCTCATCGGCTGCATGCTTTATACCCCTGACTACCTGACGTCATGGAAGATGAGACAGTAACCAACGACCGAGGGCTACTGCAAGCAGATAACCCAAATGTGATGACTGCAACAGTGAATACACTTGGACATCTACATTTATGGTAAGTTTACACAACTGTACTTTCTCTCATATCCATAAGAGGTACAGTGAGTTGCTGAAGTTGGAATCTCCTAAGTCTCTGACTGTTCCTCCTGTTTTGGCTGCTTTGCTGGATGTCTTTTCCAGTGCCTCTCTTGCACTGGATTCTCTGCCCCCTGCTCCCAAGAAACCTGACAGGTTTTATAGGGTGCCAGAGTTATTTTTTTATATAAATGTCCTGCTGCTGACCCCTCTGTAGTGTCTGTAGCGTCTGATAAGCCATTTCAATTTTCAGTTGCTTCTTTTGCCCACGTTATTGCTTTCTGACAAGGACAGCAGAGTTATGGAAAGGCTGGGTAAGAAGGTTTGCACTTCTGCTAGCCCAGATTTTAAGGCTATTAATTATCAAACACATGTCTAGGTATCTGTTGGCTCTTCCTTCTCAGACCTGTCAACTTATTTCTGATTTTCCAGACTCTGAAGATAAAACTTCTGTTCTTTCCTTGTTATGGACTTCCTCTGAAGTCGTTTGTCACTGTTAAATATAGTTGTGATGGGGCAGGTGCCTCTTCTGGGATTACTGTTTTTGGTTCGGTGATTGAGGTATTATTGGCTTAGGCTTCAACCTCTACCTGATGATATTAAAGCTAAGTTGATGGATGCTCCTCTGGATTCTAAGCTTTTGTTTAGGGAAGCTGCTGGTGTTTTTTTTTCTTTTTTTTTTAACTCCCTTCAGGACAGGGGTAAGGCCTTACAGGAGCTTAAACATGTGTTCATTTCTCCTATGCCTAAATTTCAGAGAAATTGCTCGCCTTTGTTCGTAGGCATTCCCATCCTTGTACTAAAGGTAGGAAGAGTGGCAAACAAGCTCCTCCTGCTAAGGCCTCTCAGTTTTCAGGGACTTCGAAGCCTTTCTTTCCAGACAAACCAGGTGCTGTATGACTATCCATCCCTTCCCAGCAACATTCTTCTTTCTATTCGGCGTCAGATCACTCAGGATTCTTGGGTTCTGTCAGTCATTCGTCGGGGATACTTCATGTTGTGGAAATCCTGCTCTCCTTTTATGGGCATTCCTCAGCCTCCTCAAGACCAACTACCCTTTATCCCAGTGGGTCTTCAAAATCTCTTGACTCTGTACTATTCAGGAGGTGCCTGTGTCCCAAGGGGGAGAATGGTTCTACTCCAGACTGTTTCTAGTGCCAAGGAAAGAGGGGACTTGGAGACCTGTTGTAGACCTCTCTCATCTAAAACTTTTGTAAAAGTGCCTTCCTTTTGGATGTTATCCCTTCAGATTCTGTTTCTCTTGCTCCCTTAGGCATATATGGTCTCTCTGGATCTCAAGGATGCTTATCTCCGTATTTCAATCCATCCTCTTTTCAGGAAGTTATTGCATTTCTCTGTTGCTTGCAGGCATTTTCAGTTCTCTGCTTTGCCCTTTGGTGTTTCTACTGCAGCAAGGATATATACCAAATGCTTTGCTTCTGTGATTGGTTTTTGCAGGCTTCAAGGGATCCAAATATTTCCTTACTTAGACGACCTGTTGTTTCAGGCATCCTCTCCAAAGACCCTTTTGCAAAATCTTCATTTTGCCATTTTCTTTCTTTAGAGTCTGGGCTTCACTATAAATTTAAAAAAGTCTTCTCTGACTCCTTCTCAGGATCAAGTTTTTCTGGGTTGAAGTGCTTGCTTCCCTGCCCCCCTCCAAAGGCCTTAATTATCATTTCTTTCTTTCACACTCGTATTCTTCTGGCTTCCATTACCACCGAGGAGTTTCTGAGAACTCTGGGTTTCATGACCTCCACCATTCCGATGCTCACTCTGGCCAAAGTTCACATGAGGAAGTTTCAGTGATTTCTGAAGTCAATGTGGCTTCAACATGCAGCACCTCTAGACTTTGTAGATGTTCTTCATGTTTCACTGTTGCAGTCATCACACTTGGGTTATCCTGCCAGGGGTAGCCGTCAGTCGGCCCGGATACCAGAGGCTTAGTATTTCTGCGTCAGTTGCTGTTGTTCCAGGACTGACATCAGGTAGTCAGTGGTATAAAGTCAGGCAGCTGACGCCATTACATCACTTTTTCTTGCCCCAAATGACATCATTCAAGAGACAGAGGTGGTTGCCCATTTCATTACAACTTGAAAAAGGATTTGCGAAAGCTTGGAAGCTCATTGTTTTAAATGAATAAATTTACTGTTGACTATCATTGCTCTCTGAGCAGCTCCTTGAACCACTTTTACAGTTGTTTTTGTTCCTGGCTTGGTTTTGTCGACTGGGACTTTCCTTTTTTGCATTTGCACATATTTGTAAACACCAACAAGTGCAAATTATAGCCTACTCAGTCCATAGAGTTCATAGGCTGCCACACAGATAATGGACATCAGATGGCAAAACTACCCTCAGTATGGATCAAGTCAGTCCGATTTGTTGCTCTTCAAGTAATAAATCAACCCAACTCCCAGGCTTGACTGATATTATGCCTCCAGGGACTAATGGCGTCTTCCATTGTGATGATCCCTTTATCCAGATATCCCATGAGTGTTCTACATTGGACATTAGCTGTACAGTGGTCACAGGAAATTCATCCCCTTCACTACAGAATGTGTGTCACACAGGTCTGCAGGGAACACATTATTGCTATATTTCTGGTCACCATTACTTCTGCTAAACGAGTATCAGAACTTCATGCACTTTCATGCAAGACCCCCTTCCTGGTTTTTCATAAAGATGGTGCTTTGTGAACAAATCCTACCTTCCCTCCCAGTAGTGGCTGCTGAAACAAAATTGAATCAACAGATTGACTTGCCAGTTTTCTTCCCCAATAAAGGAGAACATATGTTACATACAGGCAAATTAGATTCTACTTCAACGCACCAAGACTATTCGAAAATCAGAGCAATTGTTCATATCTTCTCTTCTAGAAATTGTTGGGGCAATCGGTTTCCAAAATAATTCTCTCAGTATGGTTAGCAAATTGCATTTCCATTGTCCATGATTCACTAGGCATGCCTCTACAATCAAAGCCTGAAGTGCATTCTACAAGAACAATGGCAACCTCAACATTCTTTACTAAGCAAGTTCCTATAAGTGATGTGCAACAGCAACTTGGTCCTCAAGTCTTAATTTTGTGGCTCAGTACAAATTAGATATGCAGTCCAGGATGCGCACTCATTTCGGGTCTGCCATACATAGGAATATCCTTCTTAGAGTCCACCCAGGTACCGGTTAGGTAGCTTGGGAATCCGTCCCACATGTTGAATCAGACTTAAAACAGACCACATCGGATATGAAAGTTAAGAACTTACCATAATGATAGATCCGTGTTGCCTTTTTTCTGGCTCAACTTCCCTCCCTCCTTCCCCCTTTCATATTGTTATTGTTCCTTTTAGAGATCGGCCAGTTCTTTTTGGACTATGTCTGATTCCTTCTCATAACACTTACATATATGTGTATGTAATATGTGCACATAATAACTTTAATGGTCAGTTAGCAAACTCGGTCTGAAGTAGTTCAGGTAGGAGAGGTGAACTATGGGTAGAGGAGGAGTCAGAGCTCTCTGATCCAAAGCTTTGGTACAAGGCGTCGAGGTCAGATCTGGCCAGATCCGACAACCCACACTTTGAACCAGATGTAAAGAAGACAACCCAGATCTATTGTTATGGTAAGTTCATAACTTTTGAAGTTATGTTGTCCTATCTCACCTTCATTCTTACAATGATGGGTTCGGAGCCGATCCTCGGCTCCGACTCTGCTGAATACTTGGCTGAAGATCTCAAACTTGGCTCGTGGCAAGAAGGTATCCCACAATGCAGTGGTGCAATTCCCCAGATCTCATTTGCCACTTTACGAGGTTGGATTTGCGCATCTTGGCCGTGGCTAAGTTGTGAAACTTTTTTCTATATTTCTTGTCAAAACTGAATAATTTTGCATATATATAGTTCTACCACGAATAGATTATATTCATTGGCTTCTCTTTGCTGTTTTTACCTTAATAGAGAGAGTTTTTTTCCACAGGCACAGCTTTTGCCGTTGCTTTATAGGCCTTTGGTATCCCTGTAGTGGTTGTTTGCTGTAGTTTTTGTGTCTTCATAGCTCGTTTAAATTAGAGAGCTATACGCCTATTTTAGTTAGAGGGCTTGTCCTGTTTGATAGTTTGTTTGAAAATTAGAACCGCTATGTTAGAGGGTCTAATTTTCTTTCCCTAGTCATTCTTCCTTGTAATGTCTTTGGTAACATTAGTCCTTAAATATAATTGTTGTGTTTGATAGCCTCTAGGTTTTCCTTTTTGTCAAAATGTCTAAAGAATAGAAAGAAAGAGAACATAAGCCTTTGGGTTTAAAAAATGTCAGAAATGCACGCAAAAGATGTCTATCACTGATGGAAATGTTTGGTTCTATTGTCTTGGTGCTATCCATCTCCAGGAGGACTGCACCTTCTGTCATTACTGCCAGAGTTCTCCAGGTAAGAAGAAACAAGTTGATTCTTAAAGGGCCTTTAAAGCCTTCCTTTGAAGAGGCCATTCATAGCTCTTTCTCTTCTTCATCTCCTTCTAAAAAGGGAAAATCACACAAGAGAATATCTCCAGCTGCATCGGCTCATTTGGAGCCATCAGTTAAACTCCCTAAAATTTCTAAGGTCACTACTTACTCGGCTCCACAGACTGGTTGACAGGCCTGCTTCTTCGGCTGCAAAGCCTTCAGAGCCACAAGATACCTCCACTCAGAGCCAGTCCATTGAAATTTCGCCGTTTTCTCTGACCTTGAGATCGCCAATCCTCCATGGGTCTTGATCTCCTTCATTATCTTCCAGGTCTACAAGAAGTTTATCTGATGAGGACGTGGAACGGGTGGTGCGTAGACTCCTTAAGTCACCGGCGCTTACTAAATTGTTGTCTGCTCCCACCCATTTGGTTTTGGTGCCTACCATTGTTCCTCCGAGCCAAGCTGATCCTTCAGAGCCGGAGTGTTCGGTGTCACTTTCTGTGGAATTGTCCATTCCGGAACTCCCTTTGGTCTCCATGGAGCCGGTATCTGCTCAGACTTTCTCTGTGGCATCCAGTGAGTCCGGGAGCCGGGATTCCGTGGTCAGCCCCGAGGGGGATTCTTGGCCTTGATCTTCTTCAGTGCCGAGCTTACCCCTTGGAGCGTTGGCTCAGGTTAGCTCTGTTCCTATATCAGCCTCAAGTCCTATCTTGTTGGCTCCGTTGCCTTCCCCTGTCTCCTTGGAGCTGGGGGGGGGGGTCTTCGGAGCCGGCAGGATATGCCTTTGAGCTGATGAGTGTGTTGCCTTCCCATTCAGCACCACAGAGGGTTACCAGTACTCTTCTCTCCAAGGCACCGGCTACTGTCTCAGCAGCACCCATTCCTCAAGACAGCAGAGACCCATAGTCTCAGGATCCCCCTTTGGATGAATCCCTCTCATCGGAAGCATCCTCAGAATATCCTTCTGAGGAGCCACCTCAGAAGAGAACCTGCAAGAGGAAGCATGTTGACTCCCCAGATGAGTCCATTACTTCAGACACTGACCTTGATGAGTTGGAAGGGTCCCAAAGTCGTCCTCTAACGATATCTCATTCGCAGATATTCTAGAGATCCTTAAACAAAGAGGTGGCTGGCAGACAACTTACCCCTCTGATGAGGAGTCAGTGTACCTGAAGGCTTTCGGGTCTCAACCTTCAGCCTCCTGGGTGTCTCCGCCTTTCGATGAACTAATGGACCTGGTTAGTCAAAAGGTGTGGGAGTCACCTGACGCTTTGGAACTGGTCCCTCCGAGGCCAAACAAATTTTTTTCACCTCCTCTGGGCAAAGAATTCTTAACAAAGGGAGAACCTGTAGATGCTGTAGTGGTGGCAGCAGCCAAAAAAAAAAGAACTTGCAGAAACTTCATCTGTTCATCCTCCAAACAAAGATTTGAGGACAATGGACAGATGCGGGAAGCATATATTTTCTTCAGCGACTTTTACTCTGCAATCGCTGAATTACTTATCCCATTTTATGGGGCTACAAAGAGATTTCCTGAAAGAGCTAGGAGATACTCTGCAAGGTTCAGTAGCTGTGGGGGTGAATGAGAAGGTCTCCTCCCAGCTGTCCACCTTAAATTCTATTGTCAATTCCTCCATGAGGCTCATATCTTATGCAGCAGATGGGAGTGAGCAGGACAGCGGATTCCAGAGTTTCCCTTAGGAGACACTCCTGGATGCGCTTGTGTAATTTTGCAGAGCCCTTCAAGTCTACCTTCACTAATTCCCCCTTTGATGGTTCTTCACTCTTTGGACCTAAAGTAAAAAAATGCATTAACCCAATGCGAGCAGTAAGGAAAAACTTTGTGCCGCTGGAGTGTGATTTTTCCGTACCTTCAAGAACTTTTCCCAACAGTCAGAAGGACGGGAAGATGTGGTTCAAATGATCCCAGAGATTTTTCCAGTTAGCACAGGGTGATACCTTCCTCAGTGGCAGAGGGGGAGGTAATAATGGTAGACGCCGCCCCAGAGGCAGAGGGGGTCCAGAAAGCCAGGGTGACCGTGATTCTTTTTGTGGATAACCCTTATCAGCGCTCTGGAGGCAGCCGGGGGGACGTTTATCGATGTACCCAGAAGCCTGGTGAAATTTCACAAATGGGTACTAAACATAATATCCAGAGGATACGCCATTCCCTTTTGCTTACCTGTCCCAAAGACCAAAACATTCTGGGATGTTCAACCCAATCTATAGGGAACAAGCAACTATAGAGATTCAAAAGTTGCTTTTAAAAAGAGTCATCAATAAGTCCCCGCAGACCAAATAGGATTCGGAACTTACTCAAGATTCTTTTTAGTACCAAAAAGAACAGGGGACTGGTGGCCCATATTGGACCTAAGCAAGTTAAACGAATCTGTCAAGAAGTCAAAGTTCTGAATGGTGACACTGCAGTCTATACTCCCCTTTTTAGGGAAAGACAATTGGATGTGCTCGATAAACCTTCAAGATGCTTACTACCACATAAAAATGGACAGGACATCAAGAAGGTACTTATGCTTCCAGCTGGGAGCCAGCCATCATCAGTTCAGAGCTCTGCCCTTTGGTCTCACTACAGCTCTCAGAGTGCTCACCAAATGTATGGCAGTAGTCACCGCTCATCTGAGGCATCTAGGATTCTGTGGGTTTCCCCATCTAGACGACTGGCTCCTGTCTGCCACCACTAAGGATCTGCTCCTACAAACCAGGGATTTAACGTTGGACATGTGCAATCATTTGGGCATTACAGTAAATTTGAAAAAATCTGCCTTGTTGCCCTGTCAACGTATTACATTCATAGGCGCAGATCTAGACACTTCATTGATGGTAGCACGTCTTCCATCAGAAAGAGTCATAGCCCTCAGAAATCAACTACTTCACATCCTTCCCATGGACAAAGTGAAAGCAAAAGTAATTCTAGGCTTATTAGGAACAATGGCCTCCACGATTACACTAGTTCCTCTTGCCAGAATGCACATGAGGCTACTTCAATGGCTATTATTATCCCAATGATCACTTCAAGAACTTCCAATGTCTCATCTGATGAGGATAAAAGAATCTCGCAAGAGCGATTTGAGATGGTGGATACACTCCACTCAGGTGACAATAGGCAGAGCCTTTGTTCCACTTCAACCAATAGTTAGTGACCATGGACACTTCCCAGACAGGGGGGGGGGGGCATTATCTGGGAAGAACAGTCCAAGGTACATGGCAATATCATGAAGCTCACTTGCATATAAACGTTCTAGAGATGAGAGCAGTGCTTCCTGTGTTGCAAGCACTTCAAGACTCTCTCCCTCTAGGGACTATTGTGATCCAGTCAGACAATAAGTTGGTGGTTTGGTACATAAGCAAGGGGGAACCAGATCCTTCCCCCTGTGTCGAGAAGCCCTAAGAGTATGGCAATGGGCAGTTTCTTCCCAGCTCTTTCTAATTGCAACGCACATTCCGGGGAAGTCCAACTCGATAGCAGACAAACTGAGCAGAGCAATTATAATGCCTCACGAGTGGTCTCTCAATTACAGTGTAGCGGAAATGATTTTCCAGTCATGGGATCAGCCTTGCTGCAATCTATTTGCCACTCCCATGAATGCCAAGTATAGCATCTACTTTACCCTAGTTCTCCCTCCGGGGGAGACACTGAGAGACGCTGTAGCTCTTGATTGGCCCTCGGGACTTCTATATGCCTTTCCACCATTTCCTCTCATACCCAAAGTAATTCAGAAAGCTCAAAGCTTGGGAAGCAGGATAATTCTCATTGCTCCTTACTGACCTCGACAAGTTTGGTTCCCCTTCCTGTGGCCCCACCTTCAGGAGAAGCCCTGGATCCTGAACACAGTACCAGATCTGCTGACACATATGTTGGGGGAGCTTCATCCTTCTCTCCACACCCTAAAATTGACAGCTTGCCTGCTCCACTTCCCAATTTAGTCAGGCTTCACAATTTCACTCCCACTGTGAAACATATTTTAATGTCCTCCCATAAAGCTTTATTCTAGTAAATGGAAGATGTGTTCCCTGTGGGCTCAAGATAAGAACATTGATCCTTTCTCTGCACCTATTCACTCCAATTTTGGAATTTCTGGCAGATCTGTTCCAAGAAGGCTCAGCTGCAGCTACCATCAAAGTTCAATTTGCTGCAATTTCAAATTTCATATTGGTGATACTTCAAATTTAATGTCACACAGGTTGTGTAGAGCCTTCTTAAAAGGTGCTTCCTTACTAAGACCTCCCTTTAAGGTACCCCTTTCTCCCTGAGATCTGAATTTTGTTTTGTCCCATCTCACTTTACCTCCCTTCAAGCCTTTTTCGTCTTCAGACCTTAAGTTCTGTTCATGGAAGACCTTATTTCTAGTGGCTATTACTTCCGCTAGAAGAGTGTCAGAACTGCAAGCTCTTTCTGTTAAACCACCATATCTGATTTTTCATAAGGATAGGGTATCTTTATGTACTTAACCCTTCCTTTTTAGCAAAAGTTGCTTCTCCAAATAACATAAACCAATCCATGAACTTCCAGTATTCTTCCCTCAGCATACCAACAAGGCAGAGAACAAATTACACCAACTGGATGTGCACAGGCAACTCAGATTCTGTTTGCATAGAACCGAAGACTTCAGAAAATCTGACCAATTATTTGTATCCTTTTCTGATGCAAAAAAAGGATCCTCAGTCTTAAAAAACACTCTCTATAATTGGCTTTTAAATTGCATTACTTTTATCTACAAATCTAACAACAAGGATCTACCTGTCAAAGTGAAGATTCATTCCACTAGAGCATTGGCTTATGTCATCTGCCTTCCAAGCCAGAATTTCTATAGATAATATTTGTGCAGCAGCTACGTGGTCTACTCCACATACTTTTATTACTCATTACAAAGTGGATTTGGCCTAAAGGGACAGGGCATCCTTTGGTTCCATGGTGTTTAAAGGTATACTGCCGTGAGCCACCCAGGATAAAGGTGCTAGGGACGTTGTCCCATCATTGTAAGAATGAAGGCGAGATAGGACAACATAACATAAAGAAGTTGTGTACTCACCATAATGTTCCATGTTTGTTGTCCATCTCGCTGTTCATTCTTATGAACCCTCCCTCCTTCCCCTTGCCTAAGACTTCTTGTGGACCTGGTAGATTTCCACTACCTCAGGGGCTCTTTCTCTCAACTCGTTTCTCCTTCCAGTATTTTTTGGTATGGACTTGCACATTGTTTATATGTATGTGTGTAGATATGTATCTAGTGTACATATTGCTCAGTATTAGCAGCAAACAAGATCTGGGGAATTGCACCAATGCATTGTGGGATACCTTCTTGCCATGAGCCAAGTTTGAGATCTTCAGCTACGTATTCATCAGAGTCAGAGCCGAGGTTCGGCTCTGAACCCATCATTGTATGAACCCATCATTGTAAGAATGAACAGCGAGCTGGACAACAAACACTGAATGTTATGATGAGTACGTAACTTCTTTTTTCCTTTTCGTTGCACTTCTTTTGCTTCTCCTTTGCATCGAGCTGTTTCATGCTGTCAGTTGTTTCAAGATGTCTCATTTCCAGTTCCAGCTCCAGTTTCCACAGTTTAAACTGCAGTTTGTGGTCATCTAGGAATGCACTGACTTGCTCTTATGCTACATGCTAACCTCTCCAGCCCTTCGCAGACTGATATCATCTGTACACAAGGAAGATGCCCCCTTTCACCTTGGTCAGACGAGCTTGTGGGAGACCCTTTGATTTACACTTTCTGGTCAGCCATGGCACTAATAGCTTTCCATGCTTGCCCATTTCATAGTTACAGTGTCTAAAATTTGTATATTTACTTTGTGGCTGTAAGGGTACATGTATAGCTTTTAGTGACAAAAGTATATTTCATGGTAAAGAAGTCCACATTACAATATCCATACTGCTGCTAGTAGTTAATATGTCAGGGACATTAACTGTGTTCCTTCAGTCCACATCTCTTTCCTGAATAATGATAGTATTTATGAGGTGACTGGGCTAAAGAGTATATATCAGATGAGCTCTGCCATCTTGGGCTTTACCAACCACACCCAAATAAGTTTCACATTACAGTTGGCTATAACTGTTTTTCATTTGAAAACATAGTGATTTCCAGGAGGGCAAATAACACATTTTCAGTTTTGCAACACTTTTCTAGCTGTATGGTAACATTCTGCACCAGCAAGGCAAGTATGGCAGACCAGGGTCACGAACACTGCATGCTCTTAAAATGCACCCTTCTTTCTATTTACTTTATGGCAGCTATAACTAAGCATTCATTGTTTTCTAAACAGATGCTAGCAGTTATAATTCACCTGTTTGAGTATCTCATCCTTGTACATATTAATTGCAGCAAGCCAAGCTTTTGAAATTTGAATAGTAGAGTTCTTAAAGAAGCTAGACAACAAATTAATAAAAAAAAAAACTTTTAACTATGCAAACAAGTATGCACTTGCACAAAGAAATGCAAAATAGTTTTGAAGAGGAAAATTTCCAAGACTTTTCAAAGAGGTACCTTTTTATTGAAAAACACTGACTGTTAGCTATCTAGATGTCCTTCATTGATCATTGTTGCAATATTCATTACATTGTAAGTATCCAGCCAAGGATGCCATACTGGCCAGCATACTAATGCTTGGATGCTTTCCTCTGTCCTGGTATGTCCAATGTAAGTCCCAAGCATGAGATTGTGAAGTGGTACAGAAGGGATGTACGGGTGAGAAACTCCTCATATCTTCCTTGCTGCCAGCCAGAACAGTGAGACTTTGCTTTTGCTTCAGTTTGTCAGCTATGCAGCCTTTGCCAGTTTCCATTGTGTGTGGGCAGATAAGTATCCCAGCTGGGGAAACACTTTCTTCAGTTTTTGACAAAAAAAAATGTATTGTGTCAACTGGAAGGGGGGAAATATGGCTGTCAGAGGCAGATACCTTTATAGAGATAGTCACACTAAATGCCTATTTTGCTTAGAATCCAGTTATAAATTGTGCTCCATTTGCCAATCTTTTATGCCAAAAAACATAAGGAGTCACCTGTCTTCCCACAAAATATATCTTGTAAAGAAAATCTTCCTAGTCAGACATCACTCAACAGCCAAGAAAGAACAAAAAGAGAAAGTGAAAGCTTTTGTTACTCGTTCAGACCTGGGTAGTTCTGCTGTGGCACTTGGTGAGCCCTTAAATTGCCTGGTAATTTCTGTTTCTCCTACTGTTGCAATCGCTATTGTAGGTTGATAAGGCACAGTGTCTTGGGCATGTCCCACTTGACTGATAAGATGGCAAATTTGGCCATGGCTTATTGTATATGAGGGAGCCAAGGGTACACCTCAAATTTTGGTCTGCAGAGAAGATTCTGGTACCCTGATTAAGGTATTTGAAGGATTGGATCCTCCCCATTATATCCACACCAATGTTCCAAAGAAACAGAAGACTAAGCAGTATTCCTTTTCTGCTCATTCTACTAGTAGGGATCCTATGAAGGAATGGTATGATTTCTCCTGTGGGTGTTCCAAATATGTCCCATAAGCCCCTCAGTTTTTTTTTCTCTCCTTTTTCTTATTCTTCCCCTTGCAAGAAAGATGGATGCACCTCTTCTGAAGAGGAACATTCAGAATCTGATGAAATTCTTGCTTATTCCCCTCAAGTAAATTAATCAGTTGGGTTTAAATTGGGAAATAAAGATTTTGTGTCTCCAGACTCTCCTTTGTAATAACTATCTTTTGGCGACACTGTGTTAAAGATGATGTAGCACTTCAGTGGGATGGAAAGCAGGTCTTTGATTTACAGATAATATGACATATTATATATGGGGATCCTCAAGCTTTCTGATGTACCTCGTGTCTTAGAAGCTTTACAGTGTACCTTTTACATTGCTTACTTGAACCTAGAATCCAAACCTTCAACATCTATGAAACCTGACTGGTTTTACAAGGTTCCTTTATAAATGTCATATATCAGACCCAGGAGTTATTTCTGTTGAATCTAACAAACCCGCAAAGTTGCTTATTTTTATCTTCTAATATCTTGCCCATTGATCAAGACAGTAGGACTTCTATTAGGTACGGAAAGAAGATGTACACTTCAGGCTGCACTTTGTTTCCATTCCATAACCTGTCAAACCCCTCTGAGTAGATTTTTTTTTCTGTTATGGGAGATATGAATAAACTATTGTCTCACATGCCTGAGCCAGATAATAAAACTTTCTTGGTATCTTTGTTCAGTTTCGCTACCCAAGTAGCTTAGACACTCTTTCAGATGCAGTTATGATGCTGTTGATGCATCTTTCAGAGTTGCAGCTTACTGGGTCTGTTTTACTACATTCTTTACCTGAAAAATGTCAAGTCGAAATTATTAGATGTGCCTCTGGATGGGGAAACTCTTTTTGGACCTGCTGCTGCTACTATGAAAAAACCTGCAGGAGAGAGGCAAAATTAGAGACTTTTCTCATGTACAAAACTCTAGTGGAATCCTCCTTCAAAGACTGACAGCTTTTTGAAATTAACAGAAACAAGAGCAAAAGATTTAAACGTTTTCCAAAAGGAAGTTCTATGGAAAATCAAAGCCAGACTTCAAAGGACCAAAGGGTTCCTTTTCAGACAAATCTACCAGTTTGTGACCACCTGCCGCAGCACCCCCTTCCCTGTTAAATAAATATTCTTATTTTCTCCCTGTTTAGAGAATAATTTCAGACCACTGAGTCCTCAACATCATAGAGAAATGCTACAAACTAGTTTTTTTTTCCTCTATCCCATGGAGATATTTCATAAGTGTCAACAAACCAAGTATACCTAATTTTTCCATTTTACAAGAGTTGTTCCATCAGGGACCCCTAGAAGCAATTTCCATTCATCATCTGAATAAAAGAAATTTTTTTTTATTCAAATCTCTCTGGTTTTAAGCGGGGTGGTTGTTAGAGGGTCATTTTGAATTTATCATTGCTCAACCCTTTTCTAAAGATAGTAAAGTCCAAGATGCTGTCTCTTCAAACTTTGCTTACATTGATTCTTCCTCAAGCCTTTTTGGTTACCCTGGGCATCAAGGATGCATGCCTGCATATTCTCATTCCCATAGAGCACAGATATTTTTTTTAAGATTTTCTGCCTTATAATTTAATTTTCAGTTTTCTGCTTTCCCTGTTCATCTTTCTGCAGCTCTAGGGGTATTCACCAAATGCCTAGCTTCAGTCATAGCCTTCTGCAGACTCCAGGGTATTCATATCTATCCCTGTTTAGATGGTCTTCCTGTTTAGACTCCTTCAAATGATATTTTTTCTGGATCTCAGGTCACCCTGGACCTTTTTCATTGCCTTGGGTTCACAGTGAACTTGGAAAAAGTCTGTCTCCTTTCCATCTCAAGATCTAGTCTTTCAAGGCTTGCCCTCTCAATATTGTCAACTAGATGGCATATCTGCCTGTGGACAAGATGAATTTTTTAATTGCTTACTTCCAGTCTCTCCTTCCTCTAGATTTCACCTCAGCAAGGGAGGTGGAGTATATCGCTTTATTCATAGAAATGATAGCTTTTGCCAGACTCCACAAGAGGAAGATTCAGTGGTATCTCAAGTCTGTTTGGCCACAGCAATACCACCCCCTGAACTTCCCACTTCCTCTCTTGCTCTTCATAAAGAAGAAATTTCTTTGGTGGATCAACCAGAAATCACTCAATCCAGAAGTGCCTTTTCCTGTTTCCTCTCCTTGCAAGGTATTTTCCACAGATGCTACCGATCTAGCATGGGGAGCACATTCAATGAATATAAAGGTCCAGGGAGTCTGGTCAGGACATATTAGAAAATGCCATATAAATGTTAAATGAAGTCCCCAATCCTGGCCTTGTAATCTCTGGTGTCCGGGAACCTGCCAAACCCTCATAGACAATACTACTGTAATGTGGTACACAAGCAAACAAGAAGAGTTAAAGTTTTATTTCTGCAGTTAGCCATTTAATGCAACCTCTTTCTTCAAGCAGTGTACATACCCTTAGAGATGAATACTGTGCAGATTACTTGAGCAGGTCCAAAGTAGATCCTTACGAATGGATGTTTAACGGAGATATATTCCTTATTAGTGTCCATCAGTAAGGAACTCCCAAGTAGACCTTTCTGACCCCTTTCTGTCTAGGCAACTCAAACTGTTATTCTTCAGAGATCCATGCCCAGAGACTTGGAAAAGGATGCTGTGTCAATCTCATGGAAAGGAAAATTCCTCAGTTATTTTCCTCTCTCTCCTCTGCTATGTCAGGAAAATTCCTCAGTGATTTTTCCTCTCTCTCCTCTGCTATGTCAGTCTCACAGAAAGGGAAATTCCTCTATGCTTTTCCTCTGATTCCCAAGGTCCTGCTTGGAATCAAAAAGGAAAACCCAAGGATGCTGTTGATTCCCTTTTGGCCCAGACAACATTAGTTCACTTTTATCTTTTACCTGTCCAAGGGCAATCATCACAATTTACCACACAGGGTGGACTTGGTCACACAAAAGAAGGTCTCGTGTCTTTCACCCAAACTTGCAAACAATAAAAATGACTCCTTGAGTGATAGATTTCTGGTATTATTTAGGCACCTTTGTTTCCTTCTTACAATTTGTTTTATATCTGTTTGAGTTAATCAGTACAGGTCTGGCATTTCTTAGGTTTCATTCTAGTGTCTCATCCCACACCTTTCTGTGAGATTTATTTTCAGTATTTGGGAATTCTTCACAACATACTGCAACTGCAGCAGGTCCTTTGAAGGAGGACATAACAGATATGTGAGAACTTGCAGTAATATTTGATCTCTACGAGGATTCTCTTCCTTGAATGTTAATTACACTTCCTTAATCCCCTTGCTGCTGGGCAGTATCTGTAACCCACTTCAAGTTTTGTACACACTTTAGATACCATAGGTTTGCAGTTCTATATCATTTTAGTGGTCTTATCATCAAGATGCAGTTCACCTTCATTCCTTGGGGTAGAAGTGCATAGTATGGGGCAGGGAACATCCTTTTAACCCTACACAGCAGCTGCATGACATGTACCATTAGGGGTCTTCATGACCTAAGTGCAGAATGCAGACATCTTCGAAGAACTCTAAGAGAAGACTTCCTGGAAGGATATCCTAATGGTTTCTCCATTATATTTGCCCTTTCCAAGATCAGCTGATATGGGGTGCATATTAATTATTTAAGGTCAGTATTTCACAAAATGCAACTTTTTTCTTTTGTCTGTGTGCCTTAAGCAAGCCAGGCATAATGTTCTACAAAGTACATAGAAGATAAATCAGAAAAAAGGCTTGCTATTTTAAGGAGTTTTTTTCCATTTCTGTTTGAAGCCCTTTATTTCAGAAGGTTTGTGGAATATTTGTTGATTTTTAGCAATTGTTTTATTTATTTACTATTCCAATTTATCCGTATGGCTTCTTTTGTTTTGTCTGTCCTGTTGTTCTAGAACTTTTGTCATCAGATGTGAATGCTGTCCGTTCTCCTAGACTTAGCCCTGACTTTTGTCGCATTGTCTACTTGGAGGAAGATGCTCTTGGACCACATCGTGAGTGTGCTCGACTTTGCATGGTTAGTATCAGTGATATAAATTAAATATGTGAAAAACTGGACTGCCAGTACTACAGTGGTGCTTTAATAGTCTGCATGGTATATGTTGGTTGTGCTTGCACTACCAAGACAGTGCATAGTTAGCATTTGGAATGCTTTATGTATTTATTTAATAATGGCTATTGATGGCCATTGTCCTTTTTTTTTTTTTTTTTTTTTTTTTTAAGAAAACATGTATGACTAAAACAATTGCATATTGAGTTTTTAAAAGTTATTACAGCATTGTACTAAATGCAAAAGAAACACAACTACTGATATTCCCTGCCCTCGGTTGTTCCTGCATTAAGGCTGCTTGTGTGTCCGCTGCTCACTCTGGTCCATTTTTAATTCGGGTGGCCTCCAACCTTCATTAAAGCAGCCAGGTTAACAGAGCCCCAAAAGGAAGAAAGTCAGGGATTCTCTAGCAGAATTTGTTCCACCTGCATCTCACTCAGGTCCATTTTTAATTTGGATGCCCCCCCCCCCCCCAACCTTCATTAAAGTGGCCAGGCTAACAGAAACCCCAAAGGGAAAACGTCAGGGACTCTCTAGCAGAATTTTCTCCACCTCATGTATGTGTCATATTTTTATGTACATTTGTTGTTTTTTTTAGCAGCTTGTGGTGCGCATACTAGCAGCCCACAGTGGTATTTTTTCCCCAACTGTCCCCCTTAGTTTTGCTATCCCACTCCCCATTTTAGGAAGCTCTCTCTACTTCTATATTTTACAGGAATGCCAGTAGGTGGTGCTACATACCCACTCTTTCCTGATTATTGGTAATATCGTGTTTCTCTGTCCTCTGCAGCTCTAGGCTTCAAATAGTCTCCTAGTGCTTTTTAGTTTTATATCTCTGTTTTGACCTGGTAAAGTCTCGCAGAGATGGATTAAAATTAACCTTCTCTATAAGCTTACCTCCAAGTTTGCCAACAGCACTGATGTCCGATAGAGAATTTGTTATGGATTTTTTCTCAGACTTCTCATGCCTACTGTCAGCTCTGCCCGCTCCATTTGCCCTTCGGGCTCACTCCGCTCCTCTACCCTGCCCCCACTATCTCTACTTTTTTCCTCTCCACTAATCCCTCCCATCAACCAGACAGCTGATCATAACAACTACATTTTCTATCCCCTATCAGTCACAACACCCCACCCACCTCCTAGCTCTAATCTGCACTGACACAACCGTGCTATACACCTACACTTGCTAACACTTCTTACATGCTCTCTCCTAACACTCCTTACCGCCTTCCATACTACTATAATTAACCCTCCAACCTACTTTCACTGCACCACCACTACCAATATTATCCATTACCCATCCACTAATTACTTCTCTTTCCCCACCTCAGTCTCCATCTCTGTTCACCTAATACAATGTCAGTTGCCAACAACATACAAACAAAAAATATCACTAAAACTTGGCAGGCTCATTACCAAATTTATAAAACTAATGAATACTTCCATATCCAAAATAACCCTCAGTGGTGACATTCACCCTAATCCAGGACCAAGGATTTCCTTCGCCACACCGAACAACCTGTAACACTTCCTCCTTCACACAACTAGCAGCTGACAGAAAATCATCTGACCTCCTCCTTCTGAGCCTAAATATCAGAAGTATAGCCAATAAAACCCATGCTCTCCACACCAACATATATGTGTACTCCACATATATAACCATCCTTACTGAAACCTGGCTCAAACCCCACATCAAAAGTGAGGAAATACTCCCACCAGACTATAACATACTTTGCTGGACAGGCTATCTAAAAAAAAAAAGGGGGTGGCGTTGCTCTAATGTTTAAACACCACTTAGACATCTACACCTTTAACTCATCAGCCCCCCAGATTGGTAACGAAGAAATCCTATATGCCAATCTCAAGCTAAATTCAAATAAAACATTAAATGTAATAGGATGCTACTTCCTACCTGGCCATAACATCCCACTCCTGGAAAACCTTCTCACTTGGGCTAACCAAACCCTCCCCGTGTAATCATAATTCTAGGTGACTTTAATATCGATGGTCTCTCGTGTACCAACATTCATCCAGCCAACCATCTAAATCTTCATGGGTTCTCACAACTTAAAGTCCCCTACCCAGACTGACAAAAAGTCCAGCAAATTTTCCACCCTTGACTGGATATTAGTCAATAAAAGTCCTCTATCATACCTAGCTGACTGTCTACCAAGACAGCCTCAGTGACCACAATCCAACATTCCTTCTAAAGCACCACACAAGCCGTACCAAACCCATCATTTGTCAGCAAATTCAAAACAGAGTGAACTTCAACCCCCTCACCTTTACATCTTCCCTAAAATCTGTAACTGGTCACCACTAAAATACCTCAACCTAGATGAAGCAGTTCATTTCTTCAGTTCAACCTTCCTTAACATCCTAAACACACATGCTCCTATAAGAAATGCCAAAGTCAAGTCACACTTTGCCCCTTGGCTTCATAAAGACACTAGGTCATTGATGAAACTTGGGGACAAGGCCTGGGACCACTGGCGACTTACCAAACCCCCCTCCTTTAGACAGCCGTTCTAGAATTGCACAACAAGATCAAAAAGCAAATAAAGTTCGACAAAGTCCAATATTACCAGTCTGCCCTAAACTCCACCCAAAACAACCCTAAGCACCCCATTCTCCACCCAGGTAAGGTTGGCACCCCCTACCTTCCTCTCTTTCCCTTTCTCCAGTAGTATTGCTGCCTCTTTCATTAAGCACTGCACTGAATCCATTCTCTCTGTAGCCAAGCAACCCAACCCCACCCTCCCATCTAACCCAAATACTCTTTCCATGCTCATCTTTTTTTTCTCCTGTGCCCACCTCCATAATAAAAAAAAAACTTATGTTACAGCTTAAACCTACAAAACTTGCTGCTGACAACCTTCCCTGTGATTACCTGAAAATAGCAGCTGATGCCCTTGGCATATCCAGTCGTTAGCTTAATAAACCAGTCCTTATCAGAATGCTATGTCCCTTCACTTTGGAAAATATCCCACATAATACCCCTTCATAAAGGTGGCTCCTCCACTGAACTCTCCAACTACCGTCCCATAGCCATCCTTTCTCCACTATCCAAAATACTTGAGAAATGCATCACTCTCAAGTCCTAGACTATTTACAAACTGATAACCTTCTCTCCAACACCCAACATGGCTTTAGGCCATTCCATAGTGCTACCACAGCCTTACACTCTTTCAGTAACACTATCCTTCATCACAAATACAACGGCTTGTTCTCTGCCACATTCCTGGACCTGTCCAAGGCTTTTGATATGGTTCCACACAACTGCTACTTTCTGTTCTCACTAACTTCTCCTTTTCTCAATCAGCTACAAAATGGTTTCACAGCTATCTAGATGGCCGCCAACAATCCATTGTGGCATAATGACCTATCGCCTCAACTTCCTGTCACACTTTGTGTCCACCAAGGCTCCATCCTTGGACCACTGTTATTCTCGCTCTTCACCAATAATCTATTCACAGCCACCAAGCAGGCCACTCTTGTACAGTATGCAGATGACTCAACACTTATCTGCTCAGCCCCAACTATACCAGGACTTCATAAAATCACACATATGAAGCCTTTTCTTCTGTAGAATATGCTGTCCAATTCCCATCTATTACACAACCCTAAGAAGACTAATCTCCTCATCTTCCAACTCCCTAAACTCGACCTAAGTAACCCCCACTTTACTATTCTGGCCGACAACAATATCACCATCACCTCCCCTAAAGAACATACCAAAAACTACTTGGCATTGAGATTGATAGTCATCTTAAATTCGGCACTCACATTTCTGTAACAAAAACCTAGGCTCATTGTATAGACATAAGCAATACCACACCAAAGCAGCCAGAATCTCAGTTGCCAACTCCCACCTCATTTCAACCCTACTCTGTGCCTCTCCTATACTTGCCAATCTTAGACAAACCGATCTAAGCAAGCTAGTGGCCTGCTACGACAAAATAGCCAAATTTGCCACTGGGTCAGCCTACCGCAGCCATCACATAAACTCTATTGGCTCAAACTCCTTCAACTTCTTTGGGTCAATCAACTGTCCCTCGCTCATAAATTAGTAAACCATCCTCAAAACGTACCTTTCCTTCAAAACCTTCTCCAGCCCAACTCTGCTACTAGACCACTATGCTGCAGCAACAAAAAACAACTCCTAGTTACCAAAGCCAAAAACTCAGCCGGAGAAGCTCTTTTCTCCTGCATAATATCCAAATTATGGAACCCTCCCCCCATTACCACCCTACCTTCATCCCATCACTTCAAATCCAAATTTAAAGCCCACTTAAACACTGGTTATGCCCTTGTACCAATCCAGACTAAGACTCACTTATGTTCCTCTCCTCCCCTCCCTTTCCTACCCTGCCTCCCATAGTCAGATCATTATACCCCCCCCCTTTCCTTTCATCTCCCTCTGATTTTTCCTGTAATCCTTTCTGCTTGCATCACCATGTTATGTATGTCAGCTATATGTCTGTTAGTGTACTTAACTGTAACTGTCAATTTAAGCAGGTTAGACAGTGTAATTGTTTATTCCTATCATTTATCTAAACATAGTTATCAGCATATTATAATACTGCGCAGTCTTTGTCATCTTATGTGTACAATGTCACTTCTAAATGAATTATTACTTTTTAATGTGCATTGCTACTTTTTATGTACCCCAATTAGTTCTTCATACATCCTTGCTATTTATATTTACCACAGATTTTGCTTGCTTTGCATTGTTACTTGTTTTGCTTTTGTGGAGCTTTTCTCCTCGGGCATCCGCTGAAAATGGACATGTGTCCAGTCGGATTTTCGTGGAAAACAAATGTAAATAAATAAAATAAATAAAAATAAATAAAGGATACGTTAGTAGAATTTGCAAAAAGTCTCATTATGCACAGTGTGTATAGGTTATAAATAGAACAGCAATATTTGGCCTAGGGAGTACTTTCAAGGGTTACATGTTGGGCAAGTGTTAGGCTAACATTCTGCAGATGTAAGGCCTGTAAGCAAAATTGGTTTTATACAGGTATATTGTAACAATTTTGATAATGTATTTTAGTTCCACCAGTGGTACCAGACATGTAGGTTTTTACCCAAAACCAGGAATTGAACACTGCACCTCCCTCTTTAGATTTGTAGTTCATTAAGCTCTTATTTAAAAATCTGAGCCAGAAGAAGGTATAAGAGAACATGTGGTAGCCACTTGCAAAGAGGTGGGGTGATGAAAATGAAAGATATGAATAAAGATTGTTAGAAAATTCACAGGATCCCTGAGAACTAAGTTGTAGGGACTGATGCAGAAGTCTCGGCATAGAAGCCCTTTCTGTGCATGTTGGGTGGAGGAATTCAGCATGTTGCAGCATGTGCTGCTGTGTTAGGGTTTTATGGTCACTGTTGATATTTTTGGTACTTTTTTTTTTTTCACAGCAGTTGGGACGCTGCTTTTCATCTCTTCTGTCTAGTCAGTAAATATATTTTTCATTTGTATAATTTTGCTTGCATCTGTATATATCTATATATTTAAACAAAAGGGTAAAAAGGTCATGCAGACAACCACAGTAGTTTTGCTTGGTTTTTCGTCTAATTTTTAAAGTCTTCACTGTGTGATACCATACCTTAAACTTCTTTTAATGGAGGCCCATGCAAATAACCCCTTAAGGGCATGCCTCTGTTTCAGCTACATGGCTCTTGAATGCCCATGACTTTTTACTTTCACTATTTTCAAGAAATATTTCAAGACCATAAAGCCAAAACCCGTTTATAGAAATGCCATGTTTCACCCTTGTTCTGAGCTCATTAGTTCAGAATAAATGGATTGTTTGACCATACTTTAGAACAAGCCTGGCATCTGTAACATTACGGTGCCTGCAGAGTATCCCAGTTAAAGCTAAACCCCACAATCCACTTATGCTGGATCATCTCTGAAAAATAGCAAAAACATGGCATGTCTGTAACTAGTGGGATTTGGCTTTATTGGCTTGAATCTACCAGTAGAGTTTATTTTTATTTATTGACATTTGTTAACTGGGTTAGTCTAGCTGGACCAGAAGCCCATTTTAAGTGGAGACCCGAGGAGAAAAGCTCCAGTTACAGACCGTTTACAGTATATAAAATTCATACTCCAAGATAGAAAAATTAAAATACATAAGGTCAGAAAATACAGAAGTAAGATGCATACACATAATAATAAACAAGTAGAAATGTACAAAATGTTTTTTTTTTTTTCAATTGAAAGAGATTGGGTTCACCAGATAAATTCCTAGTAAGTTAATTGGAGATAGGCAAACACTATATATATATATATATATATATATATATATATATATATATATATAGATATGTGGTGGAGTAGTAAAGTTTAAGGATATAGTCTCTTGATAAAATAAATGTGTAACGAGAGAGATAAGGTATGTGTGTAAGGTGAGAAAGAGCAAGAGGAAAGTGTATAGGGTGGGTAATGGAACATGTGTGTAGGGAGTTTAATCCAAGCTTGGGCTACAGTACATTTATATAGTTGTTTGCCGATATATTTCTTTGGTTGGTAAATATCTAGGAATTGCTGTCTTAAGGGTGCGGAGGGTCCGAGTGGGGCTGTAGGTGGATACCAGGGAGGAGAGGGCTGGGCAGGAAGATGGTTTGTATAATACTGACTGTGTTATTTGAAATTGTGATAGGAGGAGTTGTTGGGGGAGTTCAAGCCATTGGAGAGAGTTGACTGCAAGGTAATGGTGTGAGATGTAAGCTGAGCTTTAAAGACTTCAAAAAGGGAAGGTAAAAAGTCATGAGCATTCAGAAGCCATGTAGCTAAAACACTGGTGTGTCCTTAGTGGGACATCTGCATATATCCCATGGGACTCCACTGTACAGTGACAACTTTAGCTTTGCTGGGTCTTTCTTATATGTTTTACTAAGTGGTTTGTCTCTGTGACCTTTTACCCTTTGTTTTGGATGTCAGTTGAGATATTTTGCAGTCACCCTAATGTTATGGACATCAGGCTCTTTGCAAAGAAATATTAGGGTTGGAAGCTGTATACCTTCATCAGCACTAACTTGGTAAAATTGCAGGACACTGGTACTGGTGAGAGCCAGTGACAGTCAAACGTGCTTCAGACAGAGGCTTACATTTCATAACCTGTCCAGCTAACAGATTACTAATTGGTTTTGTATTGCTTGGGATAATATAAGGTGTCTGGTATATGTACCACTTACCTGCTGATTTTAAGGGAATGCGTGATTGCCTATTTCTGTCAGACCAAGGTATGTGTAGCACTGATTGTTGTAACTGCTTAGACCTTTCAGTGACGGACTAAATTAAGTTGTACACAAAATGTCTATTTACTGGTTACTTAAGTTCCTTTATGTACTGCCTCTGCACATGAGAGCATAGCTAACTCCTCAGGACTGCAAAGAAGAGAGACCATAATGAGTGGCTTCTGGATCATTGAATGCCTTCTTGAAGTTCTGGGTGCCAAACATTGCACTCATGTCAAAATATGGGCCACACCTGGACCTCACTCAGACATGTATGTGAACAGGAATGGCTACTGTTCTGTGAACTGCCAGGCAGTATGCAGTGCAAAGAGGATCATCGCTAATTGTGTGCGAGTGTTTGTGTATGTGCATGTGCACACATGCTCCACTCTGGCAGTACAATTCCTGTATTTGGATGTTGAATCATTCCCCTAGTTACCATAATTTTCACCCCCAACATTTCTGACAAAGTACTTTGTAATGAGTTTTTAAAATCTATCAACTTGTTAAATTTGCAAAAAAACATGTTCCCAGTTTACCTTTTTCTTTCACATCACTCCTCCAGCATCATTTGCTGTGTAAACAAGGAAGATTTCTCTGGCCTGCTTGGGGTATGAAAATACTTATGCAGACACTTTCAAGCCAAAATACTAAACTTTCTGGACTTTGTTGCTTACTGGGAAACCATACTGATGTCCTATTGTTTCTTTGTAAATTGCCTTTCCAGTTTCTCTTGTCAATCTTTTCTAACATTGCCACTGTGGTCAGAAAGTCCTTCTATGTGGCACATCTCATTACTAAGGATTTTGTATCCAGGAAGAAAGAGGTTATTGTCTCCCTCTACTCTTCCCTCATTAGGCCAGTCATTGAATACAATGCCTCATTTGGCATGTACCTCACTAAACACCTGCAACAACTGGCGAGGCTGCAAAAGTACCTCACAAAGAGGATTCTAGGCCTTAAACATTTGTCCTATGTGGACAGACAAAAAAAACTCCAACTATTCTGTCTCTCATATCGCCTACTTAGAGGCGATCTCTGCTTGACTTACAAAGCTATGTCTGACCCAGCTCTGTTAGAAATGCTACATCTAAAGAAATCCCAATCCCTCTGCACCACACACTCCAGAGACCTCAACCTCATTGCCCCAATCAACAGAACATGCTGAAGGGACAGGTTCATAACCCAGAGAGACCGCCCATGTTATGACTTCCCATACGTGTCAAGTGGAGCACCTCACTGGCCCTCTTCAAGAGAAATCTTGATGAGTGGATGGGAAATAGAAAATTCACCCCAGGGATCACTCCAGTGGCTTTACTCGACAGAAGCACTGGGAACTAAGGTCTGGTGGCACGATGGCAGGGTAATCCTATGGGCTCGGCTTGTAAAGGCTCCAGGGCCATTAGCCTAGTACACACTTATGAACTTCCTCTCTTTGAACTTAGTTATCATGCAGTGTTTTATATGCCCTACTAATTATCTTTTTTTTTTTCCTAGACTCAACTAAAACTCTACCAGATCTAGTATTTCACTTGGCACTCCCCTATCACTTTCTGGTTTACCTGTACTCTGTTAATCCTTGGTAGGGAAGGCAATTGTAACCTGTAGTCCAAACTTCTGTGTGACCCTATCCCACCCCACTGTGTTACATTTCCCTTCCAAGTTAGATGCTCCCAATACCTTGGTTCCTTTGCTCATTTTCTCCAGTAAATTCCAACTCCCTCTTGTGTATTTTCTCTAACTCTAGTTGCCGTCATCCCTATTGGCAAAATCTCCTTTCTCCATTCCCATGTTGGCTTAGATCTTACAAGTCTTTCTGTTACTTGATGAATAATGGTTTGTCTTTTTTAATTAAGTCTTTTGGGTTTCTAATACATGATGGTAATGGACCCCATTCCTAAGTGAAAGTACAATTAAAGTTCATGAAATTAGAATTTCAATCTGATATCGGCCAGAAGTGCTCTTCGCAGTAACCTCTATGTGACCAGTAATGACTCCTGCATTTTGTATGGAGTTATATTTTGTAACGTATCTAAATATTTTTGTAGATTCTTTTTTATAAGACCCGTTGCTCCTACTACTATTGGAACTGTCTGAGTATCTTTCTTCCACGTTGCTGTCGTTTCTGCCTGCAATCCTGATATTTTATGATTTTGTGTCTCTCTGTATGCAAGACACTCTAGTCACTGGGTGTAGCAGTTTTAATGATCAATGCTACTTTCTTTTCATGGACCACTATATCTGGTTTTCTCACATGTATCTTTTTTACTGTTGATAATGGGTGATCCCATATGATGTAGACTTCATTTTTCTATGATGCTTTGTGGGTCATGTTTCCAGTGTTTTTCAACCACTTCAGTACAATAATGTTTGCACAATCCCCAGTGCAACAGTCATGCCACAGTATTATGCCTTTCAGTATACAGGCCTCCTACCATTAGTATCTCACAACTAGCAGCAAAGTGTGCAGCTGTTTCCAATTCCCTACATTTATCTGTTTCTCCCACATGTTCAGTGGACTTAGTAAACCAACATGTACTTAACCCACAATCCTGGACCACCAATATTAACCTTTCATCTTTTGGTTTGAATTTGCCTCTTCTTAACCATTCCTGAGTTTGTTTCTGATCAACATGAGGTTGTTCTAAGAGTTTTCTGTACTTGCAGCTATATTTATGCATTTTCCACATGTCTTGTCTTCTCGTCTGAGCCTTCACCTTAGTCTTTGTTTTGTGTTTTTTGGCACATTCAATCTTAGACAAACCGATCTAAGCAAGCTAGTGGCCTGCTACGACAAAATAGCCAAATTTGCCACTGGGTCCAGCCTACCGCAGCCATCACATAAACTCTATTGGCTCAAACTCCTTCAACTTCTTTGGGTCAATCAACTGTCCCTCGCTCATAAATTAGTAAACCATCCTCAAAACGTACCTTTCCTTCAAAACCTTCTCCAGCCCAACTCTGCTACTAGACCACTATGCTGCAGCAACAAAAAACAACTCCTAGTTACCAAAGCCAAAAACTCAGCCGGAGAAGCTCTTTTCTCCTGCATAATATCCAAATTATGGAACCCTCCCCCCATTACCACCCTACCTTCATCCCATCACTTCAAATCCAAATTTAAAGCCCACTTAAACACTGGTTATGCCCTTGTACCAATCCAGACTAAGACTCACTTATTAAAACAACAGCAAGCAAGATGTATATATATAAACAACAAAGACTATCAGTGAGTCCCAGCTCTACCTTCCAATAAAATTTATTTAATTGAACAGTTCCTTCTCTAGCGCCTCGGCCAACAGCCTTTACAGAGTAAAACAGTAAAACTCATAAAACACTTGCAATATATACAAAAAACAAGTAATCAATCAATTACATAATTAAACTATCAAATCACATAGCTTGAATATATTTAAAGTCATAGTCTTAAACAAGACATTGCCAGTTACATTCTCTGTTCATTCCATGTGGATGCAAAGTCCCAAATTTCATAATCAAAATGCATTCCTTTGTCTTAACATATTTTTGCCTATCAACATCATTATAATATAATGGAACATGTTCCAGAACAGACACTTTTATATTCTCAATATTTCCATGGTGTACTGAGTTAAAATGCTCAGCAATAGGACTAGTAATTTTATTATTTTAACATCTCTAATATGTTCTTTTATCCTATCTGCTAGCATTCTTTTTGTTTCTCCAATATAGTATTTGTTACAATCACAGAATATGACATACACAACACCTTTGCTCATACATGTATATTTGCCTTTTGTATCAAAATTTTGCCATTTATTTTATTCACTTCATTTACAACATGTTTACATATAGCACATTTTCCACAAGGGAATGTTCCCAAATTCTTCACAACATTTAATTCATTAGTACAAGGCTTTTATAAATGCTGTGTATCAGAAAGTCCTGTATATTTTCCCTTTCTATATGATGTCATTAATTTTATATTTTCAGTGATGTTATATCTTTTTTAATAAAATTCCAATATTCCATAATGATTTTATTACCAATCGTAGAAGTTAGTGTACTTTGTAACAAAAACATTCTCTCCTGTTCAGTCCCATATTTATTGCTACTTTCATAGTTATTTTGTCTAATAGTGCCCTTACTCTGTTCAAAGGCTCTATGCAAGCTATTTTTCTACATCATCTGGGTTATACCCTCTAGTTTTGAATATCTCGGCCACTTTATAGGCCTCCCTAAAGGCCATATCAATATCAGAATTGAGTCTTTTATTCTCAAAAATTCCCCATAGGGGATGGCTGACAACGTATGGGATGGCAACTATCTCCCCATTTTCCAGCTTATTTCATCAAATTTTCTATGAATACTAGTATATATGGGAAAGCCATTATTGCCCCTAAGCGAAATATCCAAGAAGTTAACCTGATTTCCTTTTTGTATGTCACTAAATTTTATACCAAATCTGTTATTATTTAATTCATCAATGAAGTTATCTGATGTATCCCAATCCCCATGACAAATGAAAATTAGGTCATCAATAAATCTAAATACCTTAGAACATTATTTTGAAAGAAAGGCAACCTATAAAGGTGTTCATTTTCAAATAGCCCCATAAACAGGTTAGCATAGGCTGAATTGCAAGCGCTGCCCCCCATAGCAGTACCTGTAACTTGTCTATAAACAGTGCCATTAAATTCAAAAAATTATTTTTCAAGCAAATTCTACCAGTTCCAGGACATAATATGTTTTAGGACTATCATTCAAAAAGAATTTTATAGCTTCAAGCCCAAAATATGGGAAATATTGGTGTAGAGACTCTCTACATCCACCGTAATAAAGTACATATTTTCACCCCAATATATATCTTTTATTTTCCTTAGGAAATCATATGAATCTTGTATATAAGAAGGTAACAACAGAACTTTCTTTATCAATATTTCATGTAACATGGTGCAAAGATTGTAAGTAAAATATCCAAAAGCTGACACAATAGGCGACCAGGTGGTCGGTTCAGATCTTTATGAATTTTAGGTGAGGCAAAAGAATTTTGCAATTTTTCTATTCTTTACATTTATTTTTCTATTTATATCCATTTGACTTAGATAGTGTAATCTCACACCTTTCTGTAATAATTTTTCAAAATCTTTTTCTGCTTGACATAGCTGATTAATGTTAGTTTTACAATATACATTGTTGTTATCTAGATGTTGCATACACATACTATAATAATCATGAGAATTTAATATAACTAATTTTCCCCTTTGTCTGCTTGTTTAAAGACTATATTACAGTTTTTACTCAGTTGTTGCAGCTTTTCCCATTCCAATTTTGTTAGATTATAAGTATGCTTTTTATTCATAAAGCTCTCTATTTCCTTTTCTAACATTGTATTCAGTAGAGATTCAAAGCGTACTATATTAGAATTTTACATGGAGGTAAAAATAGTTATTATCTTTAAGCATATGTGTATTTAATAAGTCATAAGCATTATTTTCATCTTCACTACCCGATGCACATGAATAAAACTTTCTTCACTTTCTGTTTCACTATCTAATGAAAGTAAAACATCACAATTAGTATCTAACTCAGTTGCTTTATTTAATCTAAAGAAGTGTTCCTTTAAATGCATTTTTCGGCATAGTTGGAACAATTCAGTTTTAACCTCATACTTTTTTGGGTAAGCATGTGGGGACAAATTTTAAACCCTTCTCTAAAACAGACATTTCTATCTTGTCTAGTTTATAACTGGACAAGTTAACAACATAATTACTATGTGTTATGTCCATCTACCTTTCTTATGTTGTCCATCGCCCGAGTCTCTCTGGCGTTCTGGATTGTTCCAGCCCCTTTTCCTGGTATTGGTATAATGTCCATTCGATTCTGAGTAGGTTTTATGAAATGCTTCTGGGTTTGCTGCAACTGGCAGTCTAGGAAAAGTTTCTCTGTCATCTTCTTCCCATGAAGACGCTTCCACTTTCACCAGACAGGAAGTTCTTACTGGCATATTTTTCTGAAGCAGGATTTCCTTTTTGAAAAGAGACACTCTTTCTCCTGTTTCTTTGATAGCTAGGAAATACAAACGCCTCTTGTGGTCATAGTCTCTAATGTCTCTAGTTAGTTTAGATTTTTCTTTCTACCAGATCTTTCATAACTATTTAATTTGGTGTTAATGCCTGAGAGGAAATTCTCTAATGTAGAATTTGATGTAATATTTACTAGTTGTTCACAAACTTGTTTGGTTTCAACTACAAGTTTGTCTTTTCATATTGTCTCTTTCAATTAAAATTGACACCCATTCTAAACTGCACCGATGTGCAGCTGCTATCCATCGCTCATGAAATTTAACATCTACTTCATTAGTAAGGTCAAATGGTGATGATGGATTCTTAATAGACCTTAACCCTCTAGGTGTTATATGCAGTTCAATATATCTTTCAAGACTGCCAATATTGTAGAAAGTAGATGTTTCTTTAAAATCAATCTTTCAAGTTTAGAACACAAATCCTGTACATCTGGATTATCTGAAATAATGTTCTTTTGCCTACCATAGCAAAAGGATTGGTAGTAGTTCTCTTCCTGGAATTTTCCCATTTCTTTATAATACCAAAGCCTGAGTCTCCTGTGGCTTCTGGTACTACATTCTTTATCATTGTTGTGCCAGTGTCATTAGGCAAATTACTGGAACGGTTGCTATTTTCTCCATTCGATTAAACATCTCCATACCAGTCTCTCTAAATATTCTAGGAAAGGAGCACATGGACTCACTTGTCATATTAAAACAACAGCAAGCAAGATGTATATATATAAACAACAAAGACTATCAGTGAGTCCCAGCTCTACCTTCCAATAAAATTTATTTCGTTGAACAGTTCCTTCTCTAGCGCCTCGGCCAACAGCCTTTACAGAGTAAAACAGTAAAACTCATAAAACACTTGCAATATATACAAAAACAAGTAATCAATCAATTACATAATTAAACTATCAAATCACATAGCTTGAATATATTTAAAGTCATAGTCTTAAACAAGACATTGCCAGTTACATTCTCTGTTCATTCCATGTGGATGCAAAGTCCCAAATTTCATAATCAAAATGCATTCCTTTTGTCTTAACATATTTTTTTGCCTATCAACATCATTATAATATAATGGAACATGTTCCAGAACAGACACTTTTATATTCTCAATATTTCCATGGTGTACTGAGTTAAAATGCTCAGCAATAGGACTAGTAATTTTATTATTTTTAACATCTCTAATATGTTCTTTTATCCTATCTGCTAGCATTCTTTTTGTTTCTCCAATATAGTATTTCAGGATTTACATTGTAACCTTAGGGATTTTCCTATTTCATATAACAATTTGTCCATGGATGAAATACTTAGTCTTGAGGAACTTGTCAATAATAAAAACTTGGTTATTACTCAAGCGGACAAAGGCGGGGCAGTGGTGGTTTTGGATAAGGCCGCTTATAATGAAGAGGCTATGAGACAATTGGGTGACAAAGAATATTATATGTTTATGCCCTTGGATCCCTCTCCCCATTTTCAACAGAAGATTGAACAATTTTTGACTAAAGCTATTGATGAGGGCATTATTACACAGGCTATAAAGGAACAACTTATGGTTGTATCTCCTAATAAACAATATTTTTATATGTTGCCCAAGATGCACAAACAGGCCATGAATCCACCAGGTCGACCCATTGTCGCTGGACAAGGGTCCCTTACTGAACCATTATCGGAATACCTGACCCATTATCTCAAACCATTACTATCCCATATTAGAGCTAGAATTCAAGATACCACCCAGTTCTTGGACATACTGGATGATACACAACTTGAATCCCACTGGTTACTATGCACTCTGGACATCACCTCTCTGTATACCAACATTCCACATTGGGCGGGTCTACAAGCTTTGGACTATTGGTTGGTTAGAACGGGGCTTTATAAACCCGGATTCAATACCTTTTTGGTATGTTTGACTGAATATGTGTTAACCAGTAATGTTTTCTATTATCAAAATCAATGTTTCTGGCAAAAGAAAGGGACCGCAATGGGTGCATCTTTTGCACCCATTTATGCGGATCTCTTTATGGCATACGTAGAGGAGATTATGATTTACGACCCAAACCACAATATTTATATGTGTGAAATGGATATCTGGCGTCGTTATCTGGATGATTGTTGGTTGGTGTGGAAGGCGGATGAAAACTATCTCAAAGAGTTTTTGGACTATCTAAATGATAATATATGGGGAATTGAATTCAAGTTGACTTTCCATAGATCCAAAATTGTTTTTTTGGACGTGGAGATCAACAGAAATATGGATGATATGCTATCCACTACAATATTTAGAAAATTTCCGGAATTCATTTCCCTATTACATGCCTCCAGCTTCCACCCACAACATATCATCCAGAATATACCTAAATCTCAATTTCTAAGGGCCAGAAGAATTTGTTCCAACCAACAGTCTTATACTAAGTCTCGGGATGACCTTGCCCATAGATTTTTAGAGAGGGGTTATCGTCCAGGTACTGTGAATTTGGCAAAAAGGTGGGCCTCCAATGTGAATAGGCAAGATTTATTGTGCTATAAAGACAGGAAGAAAGATGTGACCCAACAACCCATAAGATTGGTTACAACTTATGGACGTAACTCAAAGGGTTTCATTAACATTATTCAGAGGCATTGGAATGTTTTGATGGCTGAAGAAAAACTCCATCCTTTCCTTAGAGATAGATGCTGTTTTTCATTTAGAAGGGGGCGGACAATAGGCTCTAGGCTTAGCCATTATAAGAGGCCTATTTTAGACTCCACTTTGTCCACTCAAACATCCCTTAGAGGGGGACCAGTCCTAGGATGTATACCATGTGGTCATTGCTCATATTGTGTCCATGTTTCACAAACCCGGGAATTTACCAGTAAGAATACTTCTATGATTTTTGACATCAAATTTTGGGCCAATTGTAGTACTCAATGGGTCATCTATTTGGTGACCTGCACTTGTTCTGTTTTTTATGTGGGGCAGACTTCTAGATCTTTTCGCCTCAGAATTTGTGAACATCTCAGTGACATTAAGAACAAACGACCTAATAATGCTCTATACAAACACAGTTTGAAACATACTACAGCTTCTTTTAAGTTTATTGTTATTGACCATATTAAAGGTGTTTGTAAAGATAAAAAAGCTTGGCATGATATGCTCAACTTTAAAGAAAAGAAATGGATAGTCAGACTTGGAGCTCTATTTGCACCTGGTCTTAATGACCAATTTTAATCACTAAAGGCCTGTTGTGATTGGTTCTTGGGTCTTTTACCCAGATATATACATACATACATACATCTGGTTGTGAATATTTTGTATGTTTGTTATCCACTGAAGAAGGCTCTGTGAAGCCGAAACCGGTTTGGATGTACTACTATTGTTATATTCAGGGGATTTTTCCCTTGTGTTTGATTAAATCATGATATTTGCACTTTCCACACTTGCTGGCTTATTTCCTTTGGACATTCAGTTGCTGCCTGATTTTTATCTACTTGTGGTTTGATTTCCATTTCTGCTTGATACCGACATGCTTCTGCTAGAATAAGCAGGAAAGTCATCTAAGATTTATTCTCCTCATGTTTCAAAACTTTCACTACATTTGGGTCTTGTGAGGTCAGCAGATGTGTGTGCGGTCCCGTGATCACAGATCTGCACATGTAGTCAGTTGTTCTTCGTGTTTCACTGTTGCAGTGATTACACTTGGGTTATCCTGCTGGCAGGCTACCCTCAGTCGGCCTGAGTTCCAAAGTCTAGGTCCGGTGTCGGTTGCTGTCGCCTCTTCCCTGACATCAGTGCGCCAGGGGTATAAAAGATGCAGCCGACGCCATTTTCTTCAGTCTTTCTTGCCGCGCAGTGCCCGAAGCAGAAGCAGTTCGCAAGTGCCGGTCGGCCGACTCCTGAGATTTTCTTGTTCGAATTTCAGATCCGAAGTCTTCATTAAAAGCTAAGTACCCCATTGGGGAAAACTTTTTTCTTGCTCCAGACTGACGTCAGAAAAAGTTAATAATTGTATTTTTTGTGGGAAGCAAATTCCTCATAAGGACTTTAATTCTTACTGTATTCCTTGCTTAGGTCCTGACCACGACGTTGCTAGTTGTAGGTTTTGTGCTAGATTTAACCAACGCACTATTAAGCGTCGGTACGATTTTGCTTTTCACTATTTTGGCAAAAGATTTAATTACATGATGCCGTCGGATAGCACTCTGACTACCGGAGTTCACAAGAAGCGCAAAGAAAAAGAAAAGGATAGGCATCCGAGGTCTAAAACCAACGACGAGGCTTCCTCTAAGCCAGTCGCTGGTTCTCAGTGAGGTGCTTTCGCAGCCCCTGACGCCCACTACTGTGGACCCGCTGGCCGCTGCAGACTCCCACGTGGAGTCACCTAGGCCACTGGAAGCTCAAGGTATTGGACCTTCGGAGACTATTCCCTCAGATGGGTCCGGAGCCGCTGAGCAGGCATCGCCTTCTGAGGGTGTTTTCAGACCTACTCAATTATACATTAAAGCGACTCCAGCTACAAAGGCAAAGACTAAAGCACCTTTAAAGACAAGGAAACAAGTACAACAGGCTAATGGTCAGACCTCCATGCCCAAAAAACAGATGCTCAAAATGGCCAAAGACTTAATTACTTTGATCAGGGGTTCCCATCCCCCTCCTGATAAGAGGCCTAGGCAAGAGACAGAATATGAATCTTCAGATCAGGTTTCCATTTCATCTGATTCCTCTTCTGATCAGGAATACTCTCTTCCTTTCTATGAGGATTCTAATGCTGAAGAATCTATCCCTTCAGCCTCTCCTCCTTAGGATTACTCTTTTGGGGAAACCTTGCATACCATGAGGGAACATTTCCACTGGGAGAGCCAAGATTATTCAGAATCTAAGAAAAGGCTGAGAGACTTCCGTTTACTCCCACAACACAGGCCCCTTGCTATTCCACCTGTGTTAGACATTGTAGATGTATTTTCAGAGTCCAGTCTGACCCCTGACTCCTTACCTCCAGCTCCTGTTAAGCCGGACAGGTACTACAGGGTTCCTGACTCTCATAAATTCCTTTTCAAAAACCCTGCTGCTGACCCAGAGACTATCTCTCAGGGTCCCAAAGGGGTCAAGGCATCCACTGCAAAAAACCCTACCCTCTCTGACAGGGATTCTAGGGCATTGGACAGATGGGGGAAGAAGATTTACACCTCTGCTACCTTGGCTATAAGGGCTTTAAATTGTCAGTTTCATATGCTCAAATATCAGCAATATATTATGTCACTGCTTAAATAGAAAATGTTGACAAATTCTGAATGTGCAGAAAACAAAGAAATGCAGGATTTATCGCATGCAGCTGAGCAAGACTGGTTTTGATTCTTTGGAGGCCTCCTGCAGGGCCGCTGTTACGGGTTCTGTCGTCAGGAGGCATGCTTGGTTAAAGGAACAAAATCTACCTGACCATGTCAAAGCAAAATTATTAGATGCTCTATTACAGCATGATACCTTGTTTGGTGTTAAAGTAGAGGAGGTGTTAAAGAAAATGGAGGACAAAGCTAAATCTATGCAAACGGTTAAAGATTTTTTACAGGTACAACCTCCAAGATTTAGCAGACACTGGCCTACAAAGAATTGGTCCTTTCCAGTGTCAGACAGACCACAAAAGGGCAGATACAGATGCCCAAGAGGCAGATCCCAGCCCCAAGGTTCGTACAGGTCTCAACAGTGGGGTGCTTCTACCTCCAAAAGTGGAGAAGACAAATCAAAGCCATCCAGGAAACAGTCCCAATGACTTCCCCCTTCCTGCGCCAAGCACTTACCTTCTGGCAGCACCTTTAGGGGGAAAACTAGCACTTTTTTCTCAAAATTGGCACATAACACAGGACAAATAGGTCCTAGACATAGTGTCACAAGGCTACAAGTTTCACTTCCCTACCCAGCCAAGGACAAATGGATGGCCAGACCTGCCAAAGCATCAATGGGCAGAGGCACAAAAACAAGTCTTATCCCTCATGGACATGAGGGCCATTCAACAAGTACCAGAGCAAGAGCAGGGACAAGGATTTTATTCAAGACTGTTCTTGGTACCAAGAAAGGACAACACCTGGAGACCAATACTGGACCTATCTATTCTAAACACATATCTGGATATACCAAAATTCAAAATGTTGACTTTAAAGCAGCTTCTGCCCATGCTGGGCAAGAAGGCTTTGCTTGTGACTTTAGACCTATGTCTACTCTCTTGGGCTAAAGGAAAGTCTCTCTGTTGGTCAGTGGCAGTGAAAAACATTGAGCAGCCTGCCTGCCCCTGTGGGAGTGGTTACTGACTTGAAACTGTAGTTTTATTGGCCATTTTGGGTCAATTCCAAAACTCCTTCATCTTCCTCTCTTAAAACACTCTTTTGTGCGGTTTTGCGCGTTCTTGAGCATAGCGCAACAACGGACAGTGCCGCCTAATTGGGTTTAAACTATTCCTGGCTCCACAAAGTCTGCTCTTCACTTTTTCCCTTAGAACTGCTCTATCTCTCAATTTAAACACTGTATTCTCATTCTAAGGCCCTTCACTGGTCCAATTAAGTAATCCTACAAGTTAGCACTATTAAACCATAAGCACTACTTACTCTTATACTCTCTACGATTACCCTGTCCTCTATTGGTCCGTCTTAAATTCAGTTTCCCTATTACTCTAGCATGTCCAAAGGTCAGTCAATGGTCTCCTCTCCAGTCCAGCTGGTGAATCTGGGAATTTTGAGGCAATGTTACAACTGTCTCATGTACACGGACAACCCTCTCCTCCTCCAAACAGGTTCAAATGTATGTGAGAGATGCAACTATTTAGCCAAACTGGAGGCTGAGCTCTCTCATCTCAAAACTGGTGTAACCAGTCAGGAGGAGAAGGTAACCTCACACAACACAATTCCAGTATCACATAGTCCCACCACATCAGCAAACCAAACACATAAATACACAAAAACATACTCGGAGGCTCTAAATAAAAATCTACCTAAGCAACAGAGACCTCCAAAGCAGACATCCAAGCAAACGCTACCTCAAAACAAAACACACACAACACATAACCCACAAAGTCAGTGTGCCAAGCAGCCACAGCCCTTAAGGCTGAATAACACACCTGATACTCTTGTTATAGGTGACTCTATTGTCAGACACATTGACGTCCCGCTCACCAGGCTGAATAAAGAGAAGGTCACGGTGAGCTGCCTGTCGGGTGCTAGGATCCGACACATAACGCAAGCACTCAGGTCACTCCAAAGCAAATACAAATATGACTCAGTCATTGTACATGCTGGTGTGAATGACCTGAGACGTACCTCCCTGGACTACATGAAAAGAGACATAGAGGAGCTCTCTTGATCATGTAGCCCAGGCTGGTATGACCCTGACCTTGAGCAGCATCTTACCCTCACCTAGAATGATGTCACAGTACAAAGACAAAATGATCGATTTTAACAATTGGCTAAAATTTTGGTGTCATTCAAAGGGGATCCAGTGTCTGTCAGCCTGGGATGACATGCTTGACAAGCCACGTTGCTTCGCTAGGGACGGCTTGCACCTGTCACCACTGGGCTTTCCGATATTGGCAAAGGCTCTTGACATCCCCATAGTGCCTTTTTTAGGCAAGGCTCAAAAGTCAAACCCACCCCCATAGACAGCACAAGGAACAAGAAACTAAGGGTAATGCTGTTAAACGCCAGAAGTCTTAACCTCAAGATGCACGCACTGGAAGCTCTCCTCAGTATGGAGAACATCGATATCTGTGCAGTGACAGAAACCTGGTTCAAGGCTCCAGAGAGAGAGCACCCCAGCACTACCAGGCTATACCTCATATCATGCTTTTTGGACCCAAAACCCGGACCGAACCACAAAAGGAGGGGGAGTTTCCATATTTATCAAGGATATCCACACCTCCAGGTTAGTGGCATTGCACGAAGTATCGGAGACCATCCATGTGCAACTAACAGTGGGCAAGACTGCTTTTCAGTTTATAGCATCCTACAGACCACCCTCTCAAAGTCAGGAATCCCATTCGGCTTTCCTGAAAACATTGGAGAACATGAAGATCTCTCCGAACACCATTATATTGGGTGACTTCAACTACCCAAACATTGACTGGGAGCACTACTCAAGCCCCAGCACCTTAGCCCAAAGATTCCTGGAAATTATAAACTCAGAATGCTATGTAACAACTAGTCACCACTCCCACAAGAGGGGACAACATACTAGACCTGATCATTACCAACATGGGGACTCTATTCTCCACACCAGAAGTATATCCCTCATTGGTAAGATCAGACCATAAATTAATTTCACTGGATGTCCACATCAGACCACACAACCAGCCCAGAAAACCACAGTGAAAAACTTCTCAAAAGCGAAATTCTCACTTCTCAAAACCGAAGTGGAATCCTTCAAGGCCCCAGGGCCAGTGGAAACTACAGCCCAAACTGCAGAATCCTATATAAATGCATTCTATGGACATCTCCAGGAATGCATGGATCATGCTATCCCAAACAAAACCAAGACCCAATCATCCAAAGGCAGGCGTCCAGTCTGGTGGACCCCTGCCATAAATAAACTGTACAACAGAAGGAGGAAGCTACTACATGATAGAGCAAAATCCCTAATAGGGAAGGCATCTTTGATCAGTACTAGCAAAAAAGTGCGATCCCTCATAAAATCCTCCAAGGCCAGCTTCGAGAGAAAAATTGCACAGGACACCAAAGACAATTATAAGGATTTTTTCAGTTATGTTAGAAACCTGGGATGCAACTCCCAGACTTGTACTGAGTTGATTCTAAACGACAAAAAATACACTGAACCCACAGACATCGCCAATATCCTGGCAGACAGGTTCAGTGCAAACTTCTCCACCCCCTCCCGCCCAAAAGAGCAAGTATCTGTCCCGGCAGAGGGCTGCCTCCCAAACATCTCAGATGCTCAGGTGAAGGCTGCCCTCTCCAAAGCAAAAAACACTGCTTCCATGGGACCAGATGGCGTCCCAGGTTGCGTCCTACATGAACTACAAGAGGAACTAATCCCTCAAATAAAACAGCTATACGATCTCAGCCTCACTAAAGGATATGTGCCCACAGAATGGCGTACAGCAACAGTGGTCCCACTCCACAAAGGTGGAGCCTCTACGGACCCTGGAAACTATCGCCCCATAAGCCTGACTAGCTTAGTCTGCAAGGCTATGGAGAGGATCATCATGGAGCTCATAAACAAAGACATTGGGGACCTACAGACACTAGATCCTACCCAGTACGGCTTTGTCAAGGGCAGATCCTGCCTTTTGAACCTGGTTGACTTCTTTGAAACAGTCACCAAAGCCATAGATGAAGGGAAGGTAGTCCACACAGCCTATCTGGACCTCGCAAAGGCATTTGACACAATACCCCACTCGGGCATCATAGATAAGCTATCCAGCTTAAATATAAACCCCTATGTCACAAGATAAGTCGCAAACTGGCTCAAAGACAGAACCCAAAGAGTGAGAGTTGCTGGAGCAATGTCAGACTTGAAACCGGTCACAAGTGGCATCCCACAGGGTTCTGTCCTGGGACCACTCTTGTTCGGTATATACTTTTCTGAGGTACAGGCAAACGTGGGAGGACTGTGGCTCACCAAGTTCGCAGACGACTGCAAACTGGGCGCCATAATCAACTCTCCAGCTGACACAAACATCCTTCAAAAAGGTCTCACAGAGACAGATAACTGGTGCCAGTGCCATGGTTTAAAGCTAAATGCCAAAAAATGTATAGTCATGCCCTTTGGCAAAAACAATGTTCCCACAAATTACCACATAGGCGGAAACCCATCAAGAACAGAGAAAGTTATTAGGGACCTGGGGACCCAAGTTGCTAGCAATCTCTCCTTTGAAAACCACATTGCCAAAGTGGTTAGAAAGACCTTCTACATAGCCCACCTCATCACGAAGGGTTTCACATCTAGATCAAGAGAGGTAATCGTGCCCCTTTATTCATCCCTCATCAGGCCCATCATAGAATACAATGCCCCTTTTGGGATGTACCTTACCCGACACCTGCAGCAATTAGAAAGATCTCAAAAGTATCTCACCAAGAGGATCAAGGGTCACAAACAGATGCCATATGCTGCTCGGTTAAAAAAACTCCAGCTCTACTCAGTTGCATACCGCCTACTTCGAGGCGATCTATGCCTGATATACAAAGCTATGTCAAATCCAGAATTAATGGACATGCTCCACCTCAGTAAATCTAAATCCCTTAGAGCCACATGCTTGAGGGACTTGAACCTCAGCACAGAAATAAATAGAACTTGCTGGAGGGACAGGTTCATAACCCAGAGGTTCCCTTTGCTCTGGAATAGAATTCCAGTTCATGTGAGGCAGAGCACCTCACTGAATCTCTTCAAGAAGAATCTCGATAAGTGGATGGGGGATCGTAGGTTTGTCCCAGAGATTACTCCCGTGTCACTATTAGACAGAGGCACAGTAAACTAAACCTTAAAAAGGGCACAGTATACTCAAATCAAAGGGTGGCGTAAGCCATACAGAATCGGGCTAGGCTTATAATTGCCCCAGGGCAGATAGCCTAGTATGAACCTATGAACCTATGAAGAGGCATACCTGCATGTCCCAGTCTTTAGACCTAAAAGAGGCATACCTGCATGTCCCAGTCAGACAAACCTGCAGAAGATACCTCTGATTCAAAGCTGCCTCAATGCACTACCAATTCTCTGCGCTGCCCTTTGGCTTATCTACTGCGCCCAGGGTCTTCACAAAGTGCCTAGCACCAGTAATTGCATTCTGCTGACAAAGAGGAATACATCCTTATTTGGACGACTACCTCATTCAAGCAGAGAACAAGGACATTCTACTACAGCATCTGGTGCTCGTAAAGAGATTTCTAACAGGTCTAGGGTACACAGTCAATGAAAAGAAATCAAAACTAGTACCCTCTCGAGATAATATTCCTGGGTGCAAGCTTAAATACAACTGCCCAGATGGCTAATCTCATGCCAGACAAACAAAGGCAACTGAGTACATATTTCAAGCTGTTGGAAACAAAGGCCCAGTTATCTGCAAGAAAAATTCTGCAGGCTTTGGGCTTCATGGCATCCTGCATTCTACTAATTCCATATGCGAGACTGCATATGAGGAAACTTCAGTGGTACCTAAAAAGTGTTTGGGCTCAACACTGCCACAGCCTGGAAACAATAATTACCCTCATTCCCTGCCTGCAGCAGGAGTTTCAATGGTGGGTGAAGGCTTGCCACCAGAACAAGGGACAGCCATTCACTTTACCCCCAGCCAGGCAGACATTAACAACGGATGCATCAGATTATGCTTGGGGGGCCCACATCGCAGGAAGATGTATTCAAGGCACATGGTCCACAAACCAAATGCATCTGCATATCAGTCAAAAAGAGATGCTAGCTGTTCAGAATGCCCTGACAGCCTTCAAGGACCTACTTCATCCGGGACACCTACTGATAGACAGACAACACCATGGTCATGTGGTATATAAACAAGTAGGGAGGCAGTCATTTTTACCCCCTTTGCAGACTGGCCATGACTTTGTGGGACACAGCATTGACTTACCAAGTGCATCTGCAGGCACAATTCCTGCCAGGAAAGATAAATACTCTGGCAGACGAACTAAGCAGAAACCTCATGGATCCCCACGAGTGGAAATTGAATCCACAAGTCTTCAGCATGATAACAAGGAAATGGGGATGCCCGGATATAGATCTGTTTGCTTCCCCTCACAACTACCAGCTAAAAAGATTCTGCACAAGGACTTATCACAGACAAGCATGGAAAGTGGTCGCCTATCTTTCAACTGGAAAAACCTAGCAGTATATGCCTTTCCTCCCCAAGGTACTCCTAAAGGTCAGACAAGAGAAGCCAAAGATGATACTGATTGCCCCAGACTGGCCCCGCCAGTACTGGTATCCAATCCTAAGGAACTTGACTCCATGCCCAGCCTGGACCTTGCCTCAAATTACCTCATCTATTGTCCCAACAAAACAATCAGATCCTACACACCCAACTCAAGACCTTAAATCTGGCAGCATGGCGGATAATGTAGTCATACAAAACGCACCTCCCACTAAAGCTGTGATGGATGTCATTTTGGAGGCCAGAAGGCCTAGTACCAGAAAATCTTACGCCGGAAAATGGAAGAGATTCTGTGCCTGGAAGCAGGCACAAGGAATTGACACAGCTGTACCAAATATTCCTCAGATTTTGCAATAACTGAGATGCTGGACAAAGGCCTATCCTTTTCATCAATTAAAAGTCATGCCTCTGCCATTTCGGCTCATTGCAATACAGAGCCACCAATCTTTTCTCATCCTTTGTTAAGGCAGTACCTCAGAGGAGCCAAAAACTTAAGGCCTCCAAGGAGATCACCAATACCTGCATGGGACCTCAATTATGTTTTGGAAAAACTCACCCTGCCTCCTTTTGAGCCAGCCGCTACAGCTGATATAAAATTTTTATCTTGGAAAACAGCTGTGCTACTAGCAATAACCTCTGCAAGACAAGTCTCATAGGTTCATAGGTTCATACTAGGCTATCTGCTCAAGGGCATTTATAAGCCTAGCCTAGAGTTTTGTGGCTTTCGCCACCCCTTTATTTTGAAGAAAACTATGCCCATTATTTTACTGTGCCTCTGTCAAGCAGTGACACTGAGGTAATCCCTGGGGGTATATCTGCGATCTCCCATCCATTGGTCAAGATTTCTCTTGAACAAGGCCAGTGAGGTGCCCTGCCTCACATGTACCGGGATTTTGTTCCACAGCATTGGGAGTCTCTGGGTGATGAATCTGTCCCTCCAGCACGTCCTATTAATAACCGTGTCAAGGTTTTAAGTCTCCCGCCCTTGTAGTTCTGAGGGATCTAGATTTTTTGAGGTGAAGCATGTTCATCAATTCTGGGTTTGACATGGCCTTGTATGTCAGGCACAGGTCACCTCTGAGCAATCGGTAAGTGACTGAATAGAGCTGCAGTTCTTTCAGTCGGGCAGCATAAGACATATTTTTGAGACCCTTTATCCTTTTGGTGAGGAACTTTTGGGGCTTTTCCAGCTGCTGCAGGTGTCTGGTCAGATACATTCCGAATGGGGCATTGTACTCAATCATTGGTCTGATGAGTGATGAGTACAGGGGGACGATGACCTCCCTTGATCTAGATGTGAATCCCTTCATGATCAGGTGGGCAATGTAGAAGGTCTTCCTAACTACTTTAGCAACGTGAGTATCAAACGATAGGTTACTGTCAACCTGGGTCCCCAGATCCCTGATCACTTCTTCTGTGCTTAGTGGATTGCCACCTATATGGTAGCTAGGGGTAACCTTGTTTTTCCCGAAGGGTATGACTATGCATTTCTTGGCTTTTAACTTTAGGCCATGGCTCTGGCACCAGTTATCCGTTTCTGTGAGACCCTTCTGAAGGATATCTGTGTCAGATGTGTTTTCGACTATGGCGCTCAGTTTGCAGTCATCTGCAAACTTTGTCAGCCATAACCCTCCTGTATTTGCTTGTACTTCAGAAAAGTAGATGCCTAACAAGAGTGGGCCCAGGACTGAGCCTTGTGGGACACCACTTGTGACAGGCTTTGAGTCTGACATGGCGCCAGCAACTCTGACCCAATGGGTTCTGTCACTTAGCCAGTTTGCAACCCATCTTGTGATGTATGGGTTTACATTTAAGCTGATGAGTTTTTCAATGATACCTGAGTGGGGTATTGTGTCGAAGAGCTACAGGCACTCATGGCTGTGGAACCTTTTATCATTTTTTATCCAGACAGGGTTTCGCTGAGGACAAACCCGACATTTATGCCTAAGGTAGTGTCCAGTGTGGCCCTTAACCAAACTAGTCATCTGCCTACTTTTTTATCCAAACCCACAGAATAAGAGGGAGACAATTCTGCATTCTTTGGACATACACAGACAGCTATGCTTCTACTTGAACAGAACCAAAGCTTTCAGAAAGACTGGGCAACTACTAGTGGCATATGCTGCAGGATCACAAGGAAAGGCTATCTCAAAGCAGACTATTTCAAAGTGGATAGGCCACTGCATTCATTTCTGCTATTCACAACATGGCAAGCCAGTGCATAAGGGCATTAGGCCGCATTCAACCAGAGCAGCAGCCTTCCTCAGGGGAGTACCAACCAAAGACATTTTAGAGGCTGCTACATGGAGTTCAATGCACACCTTTACAAAGCACCATCATTTACCACTCTACTCTAAATCCAGGGCAGGCTTTGCCACTGCAGTTTTGCAGGGCCTCATAGCCGCTCCAAATGCTATTTAGCTCCAGCCTCCCAACCATAGCTTTGGGATTCAACCCAAGTGTAATGACTGCAGCAGTGAAACACGAAGGACCTAGTACAGTTGTGTACACTTACCATAAATGTAGATGTTTGAGTGTATTCACTGTTGCAGTCCAGGTTACCCACCCACCATCCCCCTTATCCTTGCTGGAACTTATCTAATCTATACAACCTCTGTGGTGTATTTGCTTGTAGATGAAGGTATAACATATATTTTGGTGCATGCATGTTTTATTGGCATATTTTTAGCCTACCCTTTTGGGGGCACCTGACATCTGGGGCAAGAAAAACTGAAGAAAATGGCGTTGGCTGCATCTTTTATACCCCTGGTGCACTGACGTCAGGGAAGAGGCGACAGCAGCCGACGCCGGACCTAGACTTTGGAACTCAGGCCGACTGAGGGTAGCCTGCCAGCAGGATAACCCAAGTGTAATGACTGCAACAGTGAATACACTCGAACATCTACATTTATGGTAAGTGTACACAACTGTAATTTTCAAGGAGACCTACCTGTACCTCCTTTGAAACAGGGAATATATAATCTTGGTGGTATGCACTGATTTTTTTATAAATCATTTAGGATGAAGCATCCTTCTTATTTTCCTATATATTTTATCCAGCACCTTTTGGGGCCAGTCTGTCAATCCAAAACTGTAAGTTAGGGCAGGAAAAACAAATTGGTTTATAGCTTGAATTTTGTTCCTAGATGTCAAAGCTGTTTTCAGAATTAATTTAAGTCTTCTAAAATATTCCTTACTTGTTTAATTTGCATTTGTTTGTGTTTTATTGTTGATCCTTCATTTCCCAAATATTTATACACACCCTCTTGCTCAAGTTCTTTTATATAATATTCTTGTCCCAAACTGATGTTTTCTTGGTGCTGCAGCTTTTCTGCTTTAAAAGTCGCTTTTGCACATTTATCAAGACCAAATGACATTCTTATATCATCTGAAAGGTTTTAACTACTTGCAGTTGTGCTTTCAGTTCCTCATTTGATGAGCTATACAATTTTAAATCATCAACAAAGAGAAGATAAGTCTTTACACTTTGGTGTTTTGGTTAGGAGTCAAATTATAGCCATTCTTTTACTGCCCTTTTGTTCTGTTGCCATAATTGAGTTTTCTTCTAAATGACTAGAAACTCTGCATCAATTTTAAGCATGAATGTGGGATACTGTCAAATGCTTTTTTGTAGTCAGTCCATGCCATACTTAGATTCTTCCCCCTTTTACATTTCTTCACTACGACTTAAAAAAACAAATGATCATTTGTTCCATATGACTTTCTTTTACTGCCCTTTTGTTCTGTTGCCATAATTGAGTTTTCTTCTAAATGTCTATAAACTCTTGTCTGCATCAATTCAGGTCTATAGTTTATATGTTGTCTGAAGGCAAGTTACTGACCTATAATTTTTAGGGTAGCTTGCAGGTTCACTCGTAAGTAGGAGCATTGTTTTTCCTGTTGTTGATGCGCATGGAAATGGTTATTACTTAATACGAATAATCTGTGTGGCTATTTCCTCTGAGGATCTGCATCTGAAATCCTACTCTGACCTTATTTCTCAAACACCCTCCCTCCATTTCATCATTTTCCCTTTCCACTTTAGTTTATAACCTTTTGCTTGTGTTGTGTGTGTGTGTGTGTGTGTGTGTGTGTGTGTGTGTGTGTGTGTGTGTGTGTGTGTGTGTGTGTGTATATATATATATATATATATATATATATATATATATATATATATATATATATATATATAAGCATTAAGTGCATAGCTCTAAAATATCCTTTCAAGTCAGGTAATCCTAAACCACCTTGTTCTACGGTTAAAATCAACTTATCCCACATAACTCTTATCCTCTTTCCCTCCCAAGTAAATTTCTTCAACTTTTTACAAATTATCATCCACATCTTTTTCTCTGGTTGATAAAAATATGTCTGAACTACATATAAAACTAAAGGGACTAATAACATTGTATTTTATGATCCCTGTCCATATTAGAGCCTCCAGTTTATTGTTGGTTATGTTCTCTTTTGTTTAGTTTCTTCCCATATATCCTTAGCTGTCATAACAGAATCCTTTTTAGTCCATGCACCCAAATACTTCATCTTATGTGCCTGTAAATGTGTATTGCTGAACCAATTCATTTGCAGATACAGTGGATATAAAAAGTGTACAGACCCCTGTTAAAATGCCAGGTTTTTGTGATATAAAAATGAGACCACAATAAATCATTTGAAAACTTTTCCCACCTTCAATGTGACCTATAATCTGTACAATTCAATTGAAAAACAAATCTGTTAGGGGAAAAAATATAAAAAATAAAAAAATGTACAAAAAGCTGGTTACATACATGTGAATACCTTTAAACTAGTACATTGTTGAAGCACCTTTTGATTTAATTACGGCATTCATACTTCTTGGTAGGAGTCTATCAGCATGGCACATCTTGACTTGGCAATTTGCCCACTCTTCCTTGCAAAAGTGCTCCACTCTTCCTTGCAAAAGTGCTCCAAATCTGTCGGATTGCGAGGGCATCTCTAATGCACAGCCCTCGTCAGGTCACCCCAGAGATTTTCTATTGGATTTAGATCTGGGCTCTGGCTGCGCCATTCCAAAACTTTAAATTTCTTCTGGTGAAGCCATTCTTTTGTTGATCGTGATGTATGCTTGGGGTCATTGTTGTATTGAAAGGTGAAATTCCTCTTCATCTTCAGCTTTCTAGCAGACACCTGAAGGTTTTGGGCCAAAAGTGACTGGCACTTGGAATTGTTCATATTTTCCTCCACCTTAACTTAAAGCCACAGTTCCAGCTGAAGAAAAGCAACTCCAAAGCGTGATACTGTCACAACCATGCTTCACCGTGGGAATGGTGGTCATTTGGTGATGTGAAGTGTTGTTTTTGCGCCAAAAATACCTTTTGTAATTGTGGCCAGAAAGGTCAGCCTTGGTCTCATCAGACCATAACACATTTTCCCACATGCTTTTGGGAGACTTGTATTGTTTTGCGAATTTTAGCCAGGCCTGGATGTTTTTCTGTGCAAGAAAAGGCTTTCATCTTGCAAACCCTACCCCATAGTCTGGACATATGGAGAAATACGGGAGATTGTTGTCACATGTAGTACACAACCCGTACTTGCCAGAAATTCCTTCAGCTCCTTCAATGTTGCTGTAGGTCTCTTGGCAGCCTCCCTGACCAGTTTTTGTCTAGTCTTTTCATAAATTTTTGAGGGACATCCAGTTCTTTGCAATGTCACTGTCCCATATTTTTTCTACTTTTTGATGACTCTCTTCACTGTATTCCATGGTATATCCAATGCTGTAGAACTTTTTTAGTACCCTTCTCCTGACTGATACCTTTGAACAATGAGATCCCTTTGATACTTTTTAAGCTCTCTGCAAGCCATGGCTTTTGCTGTAGCAGGCAACTGAGTAAATGTCAGAAAAATCCTACTAGGACAGCTGAACTTTATGGGTCTATATTAGAACATCGAAATTTCACAATTTTGAATGTTCTAACATCAACCCCTATTCATCAAACGCTGACAACATTGAACATTCAGAACAGCAATTTTTTTCCTAGGGGAAAAATTTGCTGTTCCGAAACACATACACACAACACAAGCACACCAAACAAACAGCAATCCACACACATACACCCAAAGTCTTACAGCTAACCCTACACTAAACCTTACAAACACCACTAACTATACACTTATCTTAACCCAAACCCTAACCCTTAGGTCCGTCACTATCACACACTCACCTCACCAGTGCCCTAACCCTAATTCATCTAACCCGCCCTAACCCTCATGTCCACACAATCGCACACATACTTAACCCGCGCCCTAACCCTAACTCACCTAACCCATGCCCAATCGCACACTTACCTGAACCCAACCCGTAACTTTCCACCACAGCGCTGAAAATAGCGAAATGACAGAAACAGACAACCAAATTCTTTCCCTAGGAAAAAATTTGGTTATCTGTCATTTCGCTATTTTTCACTGAATAGGGGTTGATATTAGAACATTCGAAATTATAAAATTTCGAAGTTCAAATATAAACCCGAACTTTATTTGGGGTTAATCAGTGTCTCTCTAATTGATGGCAGATGTGTATCCAAGAAGACTGAATGCTTTATTTAAATGAAAAGGTGCTTCAACATAGTATTAGTTTAAGGGTATGCACACTTATGCAACTAGCTTATTGTATGTTTTTTTATTTTTTATATTTATCCCCTAACAGAGTTGTTTTTCAATTGAATTGTACAGGTTATAGGTCACATTAAAAGTGGGAAACGTTTTGAAATGTTTTATTGTGGTCTCCTTTTATTATGCAACAAAAACCTGCCATTTTAACAGGGGTGTGCGCACTTTTTATATCCACTGTACATGTTTACCGCCATAGCCTGTTTTATCTTCATTAATTTTGTATCTCCCCAAAAATGTGAAACTCTTTCAACTTTTTGCACAACATTGGAATATCCATTTCTGAATTTTTCAAGTACAAAATAATACAATTTGCAAACAAAACTAACTTTTTTGATTACCATATCATTTATATAAAGCAAGTAAAGGGGAAAGAAAACACCCTTGTCGTGTTCCTCCGTTCAAATCTGAAAGCAACTATACTTGTAAAGCCAGTGATAAAGATGTAATACACCCCTTGCAGATGGGCAAATGTAGTAAGGAGAAAATGCCAATGTAAACTATGCCTGTGACATGTGCCCTATGTTTTCACTGCAGGCACTCCAGTCCCAAAGTGCTTTAAACCACTTTCTCAAAGCAAGGGACTAGAGTACCTTTTACCTTGGTAGGCTCCTGCTGATGCTTAGACTTGAGTATGGGTTTGGGCAGGCAGCTGTGGGAAGGGAGCATGAGGGGGATTGGAGAAAGGGAGGGTGAGGGAAAGGAGATTTGGGTTTAAGGAGCAATAAAAGATTTTAATTTAGGGAAGGAGGTTAGAATTTTAGGTTTAGGGAGCAGGAAGGAAATTTTAAGGTTAGGGAGCAATCAAGGAGTTTAGGGTTTGGGAGGGGGTTGTAGTTTTGTATTTAGGGAGCGAATGGGGACTTTAGGGTTAGTTAAGGGGAGTGGAGGTTTAGGGTAAGGGGTCAAGAACTAGGTAGGAGTTTACATGTATGTCCTGGTAGGACAATGTAGTTTATAGGATTGGCTGTTGAGAGAACTAGGTAGAAATGGAAGATCGGGGTAGTGAGAGTTGAAGCATTTGGTTTTTCAAGCAAGTGGCAATGAGCTGGTGTACCATTAGCTATTAGCACAAGAGCAGCTATTGTAGACCCGTGTCCTACTTATGGGTGACTGAAGAATGTTGCCTACAAAAGCAGTACATTGTTTTCTTGTCCTTACAAATATTACCTCATTAAGCAGTTATACATTTTTATTACTACTGCCACTTCACAGTTAATTCATATTTGAATGAACTGCATGTCTTCAGCAGATCGGTATAATTACTTTCACTTGTAGTATGTAGCAAGCAGTAATCTGCTTCTATGGATATACATTCTGGCAGTGCTCACATGTAATTGGCAGCTGTATAATGAATACTACCATAGGCTCATAGGTAAGTATTAGACTAGCTGTCCTTGCGGGCCGTTTTAAGCCTAGCCACTTACCCTTTTTGTGCTTGAGTGCTTGAATTAACCTATCTCTTTGGGTTAAAGATTGGTCTTACTTGTCCCATGGTCGATAATTATATTCCCCCAATGAAAATAACTGGGATCATGCAATAGTTAATTTGAGGGGACTTGTGCATACGCTAAAGCATTTAGGAGCTGTCTTTATCCATTAGTAGTATAGGGGGCAGTCCTGGAGTAAAATTTCTGCTTCACAGCCATAGATCCAAGTTGAGTTTGAATATAGATGGGAATTAATTTTTTTTTATGTGGATGGGGGTGGGTGGTGGGTCTCTTCCAGAGCAGCGGTATACTTTGCAAGATATACCTGTCCCACCAAACTGTTCTGTTGATGTTGCAGGAGAGGTTTAGATACCTAAACTAAGTATTTCTTTTCTTAGGGTTGCAACCTTTCATTGTGGCTAAAACTGGAGAAAGTCCCCATTCCTTGCATCACCCATAACCCCGCCCATGTTCACCCCCTCTACCATCCATGTTCCACCCATTTTGTGATATCTTTGACATCAGCTGATGGGGAACGCCCTCTTTTTTTCCATTATTGATGTCTGCTTTCTGCTGATTTGCTATGCAAAAGCATAGTGAATCTTCCAATTTAACAAACTCCAGTAGTCTGTTTCTTTTTTGAAACAGAATACTGGAGTTTGTACAGTGTTTTCTGGACTACTGGACAATTGGTTCGATTTCTAGATAGTCTGAGGAAAAAAAATGGAGAGGTAGCAACCCTAGCGTTTCTGAAGCCATTTGACTTGCTGGTATGCAGTAAATCCATCGGTAATGGTCAGAGGATGCCTTGTATGCCAGACACAGGCCACCTCCTAGTGCCAAAGAATAGTGAGGGGGCTTTTGAGTTGGTCTTTGTTCATGTATTTGTTATGTAAAGAAGTCATACATACACCTCTTTCCCTGTAGAATTACACCATTCTCCTCTGGTAATAGAAGGTGTTTCCTGAGGTATCTTCCTGAGCTGCAATAGAATGAAAAAACAAATATATTTCCAGTGCTGTTGTATATAAACATATTAGACATACTTGAAATACATTTCAGGGGCCCCTGCTCTGATCTCTTGCTCCCACTGGCTAAGAAGATCAGGACTGCACTTTTGCAGGTTGTTGCAGTGGTACTGGCCCTGCACACCATAGCATAGCCGGCTTTAGGCACCAGCAAACCCTGCGTTTGCTGGGGGCCCCCACCCACAGCAAATCATCTTATATTTTGCATCATGTCTGTCAAACCAACAAAAGCTAGTACACCAAATTTATATACTTAATAAACTAGGTGGGTAATAACTGTTCTTTAGATATCCTTTACAATTCAAAGGTATCTGTGATTATAATATCATTGTTTTATCAAGTAACAGGCTTCACAATTCAATTACATATTTTACCACTGACATACTGCCTCTGACTTAGTTGAACCCTGCTGGTGTACATTCTGTTCACTAAAACTAACAACATAGCCAGCTTGAGATATCTGCAATACCCATGACTGCAGGGTGGCCCTTTAAGAGCCCCCTCCCCCCACAAAAGCTGCTGGTTGGGTAAAAGTGAGAAGAAAATATGTACTAATTTCCTGATTATACTCTTTAACCTGAATAGGGCTGTGGTATGACCCTGTTAGGATAAAGCTGATAATGAACATAGGCAAAGTAAGCATTGGAGAGCTCAGCAGTCCAGAGTGAATGATCTCAGTGCAAACCTTGGATTTTAAGAAGCGATGGCTTTTTGAATCATCGGGGATGGTTTCCTGTTTCAGGGAGTTTTATAAATACCGGAAGAACACCAGATGTAACTCTCAACTTCTTTGCTAAGAATTCAGCACAGTGCCAAATATAATAGTAGAATAAAGGCTCAACATCAGGAACATATTTTAAATAGTTCTCTAATTCACTTAAAAAGTTAATAGAACACTTTTTGCGTCAACATACATTTTTGGAGAATAAGTATAAAACTCTGTGATTTCTGGATTTCTTGCTTTTCTGTAATCCTGAGTGATTTACCAGCAAATCAAACTTTGCAAAGGATAGAGCAAAATCATGAGCTAAATCAGGAAAGGTCTGTGAAATCAAGGACAGTGACAGGTGTGCTTTACTACTCGGTGAAGTAAATCAAAGTGAATTTACCCTTGCTTGTTGATGACTGTTAAACAGCAGTCATTGATCTGGTATGACAGTTCCAGTGTTGCACAATGTATTGCAATTTGCTGAAATAAGTACAAAACTAGTATTGTTATGGCTTATGCATGTGTGGATGTGTAAAATATGTCTGATTTGTATCTGTGCACACACCTAATAATGCTAGGACATGTACATTATTCTTCTGGGTTTCAGTAAAACAAAGTGCAGCTAACAAGTAATTGTAATTCAAATTTAATGCATAAATTATATCACAGAACATTCAAACACTTGTATCTTCTAGGGGTGGTCCCCAGTCCCCAAACTGTATAAATGGATGGGGGGGCTCCCTTAATCATCCATGACAGTGTGGGGGCCTCACAAAAGCTTTTGATGGTTGGGAAATAATGAAGCAAAAAAAATGCATTAATTTTCTGTTTATGATGTTTAACCAGAGCAGGGCTGCGACATGGCCCTATTGGGATAAAGCTGATAATGGCCTCTACTTTCAGCCACATCCATTTTAAAATCAGCCCTAGATAGATGTGTGTGTACAGAAAGGTACTGCAGGTTATGTAAGGGGGCTGGGGATTCTGCAGTTATTACTTTGTCATCACAGTCAAACCTTAGTGGTGTGAGCAGGAGGTCATTATAGCTTTTGTTTGGTCTGAGGACAGTGCGGTCATTGTTTCTTTTACTTTTTTTCACAGACCTCAGAGGTGTACATAGAAGATTACTATAGCTTGTATTGTCTGGGAACAGCAAAGTAGAGTAATCATTTTTTTCACTTTCCTCACAATCGCACATCAGGCATGTATACAGGGAGCTGCCTTTGAGGATTAGGGTGAGGAGTGAGGAGGCATGCTATGTATGTATATGTCAACAGTCACTTGAAATACATGACTGTCACCATTTGAACCTCTGCTTTCATCCCAATCTAACACCAGAGGGATGCATAGTCAGTGACTATCTTTTATGGACGGTTAGGGAGGTAGGCAAAATTCCCAGATAAGACTTGTGTATCCTTACAACAATTGGCTTGTTAGTTTATTGTAAGCTAATATTTTGTCAGCTTTGAACATTATGCCTTGGGACAATTGATGTCTTCCTTGAAAGAAAAAAAAAAGACTGAAATGCTTTTCATACTCATGAATTTTGTGTAGGCCACCATTGGATTAAAAAGTTGGGAAATGCTCCAAAATGTATCCCTGAGCATCTATAACCCCCATGGCTTCTGGGTGACACCAGCTTAATTGAGTTATTTTCTAAATAACTATTACTATGTTGTCTTCATCAGAAAAGGTGTGTTAAAAAGATGCAAGGAAAACTAAAGCTGAACAGCAGCACTGAATTTATTTCCTTAATTATAATTTCTGTTCAAACCATCTTTGGTTGTGTAAAAAGAAAAAATAAATAAATGCTCTTCAGAGCATACAGAAAGTTATGGCCTCCATAATAAGCTAAAGAGTAAGGCAAAATGTGAGAAAAGGAAGAAAAAAGTAATATGCATTGTATGGGGAGCCCAGTATGGGGGAAACAGAGTGCAGAATTGGAGGGGGTGCATGTGGGGGGCCTGAAACAGTAGGCAGTGCCTAGGGTGCCATTTCATTTAAGTACAGACTTGTACATTGAGTTGTAATGTAACATAGTTGCAATTAAATTCCAGTAGCTGTGAATGCCTCTTTGAGAGATGGGTCAACATAGTGTGGTGCACAGGCCTGTTGTAATGCAAGGTCATTCTAGCTACAGTTCAGTCTGTGTGTACTACTACAATTTGCAGCTTGAACTAAAGGGAGGGGTGGCAGTGACAGCATGATACTTAGACTGGAATATCCTAGGGGCCCCCCACCTTAACATTTGCTGGGGCCCCCCAAAATTTTAACACCAGCCCTGCACTATAGCAGTGTGCGCCACTGGCATGTCACTGTTCTAGAAAGACTGCGAAAAGCATCCAGTTTATATTGAAGAGCCTCATAGGATACCCCAGTCAGGCACTCTCAGTGATCTTTATTGAGCAAGTATATGACAGTTCTGCCTTCCATAATGCACCACCATGGAGCCAAGCTTAGTGCCATTGCAAGCAATTGCCATTCACCAGGCCACATTCCAGAGAACTGTGGTAGTCGTCTGACAGTCATGCATGTTGAGTTTGTCAGCATATGATGATCAACATTGGCAGCTAGTTAGTGTGACCAGTCTCAGGATGACTTGCCATCATATTAAGGTGAGAGCACTGGCATGCCATCATATTAAGGTGAGAGCACTGGCAGGGAAAGTGTTGTACCATCTCCATGCTGCTTACTGGTGATAGTAGTTTTGCATTTTAGTGCCAGATTAGGATACAAAAGTAAAGTACATTTCCCCACATCCCTACAGAGGTTATTCATCCAACCACTCATCATGCCTACTGAGTTTCAAAGGCGCTCATATGAGTGCATGTAGGTGAATGAGCCTGAGTAGCATTGGTCATTGCCACAATGAAAAAAAAAACACGATTCTGGAACATTTATTATCTGGTACCTCATTAGCATGATTGCAGTGCTGCAGTCTTTGAAACGGCATAATATAAGCTCCCATATCCACTGTGGGCCTCAGCTCACTATGGAAGATAGCAGTGGAGCAAGAAATTGACTGTGGGAAAGTTGCAAAGCAGGATTTTAAGCACAGCATTTGTTTTGGGAAGATGTGTATTGAAAAAGTGTTGATTTGATTTACTAATTTGTCTTCTTTTGCCAGAGGATCGCATTAACAGTATGTACTTGGAGATGCTGTTTATGTTGTTTAAAGGTATGGCCATGTTGCTACTGTGAGGTAGTATATTGCCTTGATTGTTGTTTATGGCCATGTCAGGATAAATGGGAGTTTTCTATGGAGCAACACTGTGACTTGCAGTACTTGTATTGTTGTAGGTATATTGATTTTTCATTTTATTTATTGAATTTTTATAGTTAATAACCAGGTAGGTGGGCTGGTCCTGTGACCATTTTCAGCTACAGCCTGGGTCCATAGCGCAACAGTGGTAGTAATGGTGCAAAACAGAACATTGTGATCAGTAACAAGATATTCAAGAGGTTCTGTGGTGTTGAACAGATGTCAGTTTAAACACCTTACAAACGTATGTCAGTTATACAATCCATGCATATGTTTAGCCCAAATAGTTTATTCATTGGTTAATGATATGACAGTATTCTGAGGGTGAATACAGCTTTTAAATTCTTACAGCAGTTGCTTCTGTACTGTATTGTGTAATGATTGTGGGTATGCAAGTGATGCAGGTATTGCTAGGTGGTTACTCCTAGACCGTAGTAATTGGCAGTAAGTCATCAGTTTCTTGCAAATTGGGGTGACTGGTTAGTAATGTACATCATATGCCTACTGGTGGGAGGAGGCTGGCGAAATATATAGCATTGTGACATGAACAGTAAACAAAAAGCAGCGTACATGTAGATCCTCAATAGATGTTCATTGTGTTTCACTGTTGCAGTCATTACACTTGGGTTATCCTGCTGGCAGGCCGCCCGCAGTCAGCCTGAATTCCAAAGTCCTGGTCCGGCGTCAGTTGCTGTTGCCTCTTCCATGATGTCAGTGCGCCAGGGGTATATAAGATGCAGCCGATGCCATTTTCTTCAGTCTTTCTCGCCGCGCGGTGCCTGAAGCAAAAGCAGTTCACAAGTGCCAGTCGGCCGACTCCTGAGATTTTTGAAATTGAATTTCAGAACCGAAGTCTTCAATAAAGCTAAGTACCCCATTGGGGAAACTTTTTCTTGCTCCAGACCGATATCAGTAAAAGTTAACGATTGTATTTCTTGTGGGAAGCAAATACCTCAAAAGGATTTTCACTCTTACTGTATTCCTTGCCTAGGCCCTGACCACGACGTTGCCAGTTGTCGGTTTTGTGCTAGATTCAACCAACGCACTATTAAGCGTCGGTTTGATTTTGCTTTACACTACTTTGGCCGAAGGTTTAACTACATAATGCTGTTGGAACAACTGACGACCGGAATTAAAAAAAAAAACGCAAAGACGAAGAAAAGGACAGGCATCTGAGGTCCAAAACTGACGAAGCCTCTTCTAGGCCAGTCGCCGGTTCTCAGTGAGGCGCTTTCGCAGCCCCTGACACCTGCTACCTCAGAGCCATAGGCTGCCTCCGACTCCCACATGGAGACAACTAGGCCTCTGGAAACTCAAGGTATTGGGCCTATGGAAACTATTCCCTCAGATGGGTCTGGAGCCGCTGAGCAGGCATCTGCTTCTGAGCATGTTTTCAGACCTACACAGCTTACTATCAAGTCTACTTCAGCAGCCAAGGCAAAGTCTAAAACACCATTAAAGACAAACAAGTACAGCATTCTCCTGGACAGTCATCCATGCCAAAGAAACAGATGCTTAAAATGGCCGAGGACCTAATTACTTTGATCAGGGGTTCCCATCCCCCTCCTGATAAAAGGCCTAGGCAAGACACTGACAATGACTCCTCTGACCAGGTTTCTATTTCCTCTGATTCCTCTTCAGAACAGGGATATTCTCTTCCTCCCTATGAGGACTCGGATGCTGAAGAATCTATCCCTTCAGCCTCACCTCCTGAGGATTACTCTTTTGGGAAACCCTACACACCATGAGAGAGCATTTTCATTGGGAGAGCCAGGATTATTCAGAATCCAAGAAAAGGCTTAGAGACTTTCTTTTACTGCCTCAGCACAGGCCCCTTGCTGTCCCTCCTGTACTAGATATTGTTGATGATGTTTTTTCTGAATCCAGTTTGTTTCCTGACTCTTTACCCCCTGCACCAGTCAAGCCAGATAGGTACTACATGGTCCCCAGATTCTCATAACTTTCTTTATAAAAACCCTGCTGCTGACCCAGAAACAGTTTCTCAGGGTCCAAAGGGGGTCAAGGCCTCCACTGCAAAAAACCCTGTCCCCTCTGATAGGGATTCTAGAGCTCTGGATAGATGGGGAAAAAAGTTTACACTTCTGCTACTTTAGCTGTAAGGGCTTTAAACTGACAGTTTCACATGCTTAAATATCAGCAGTACCTAATGTCTTTGCTAAAACAGAAAATGCTTACAAACTCAGAATGTCCTGACAATAAGGAAATGCAGGATTTATTGCATGCAGCTGAACAAGTGGGAAAGCATACTCTGCAATGTGGTTTTGATTCATTAGAGGCTTCTTGCAGAACCGCAGTTACAGGCTCTGTCATTCGATGGCATGCTTGGTTAAAAGAACAAAGTTTACTAGATTATGTTAAAGCAAAATTATTGGATGCTCCATTACAGCATGATACTTTGTTTGGTGTTAAGGCAGAAGAGGTGTTAAATAAAATGGAGGATAAAGCTAAATCAATGCAGACAGTAAAGGATTTCTTACAAGTCCAGCCACCTAGATTTAGCAGGAACTGGCCTTCTAAAAATTGGTCCTTTCCAGTGTCAGACAGACCACAAAGAGGCAGATATAGACGCCCAAGAGGGTAGATCTCAGCCCCAAGGCTCATACAGACCTAAACAATGGGGTGCTTCAGCCCCCAAAGGCGGAGAAGACAAATCACAACCTTATAGGTAACCGTCTTAATGACTTCCCTCTACAAAAGCCAAGCACCTACCTTTTGAAAGCACCCTTAGGGTGAAAACTAGCACTTTTTTCACAAAACTGGCACATATCTCACACCAGACAAACAAAGGGAACTGACTCATTACTTTCAAATGATGGCAACAAAGACCCAGCTCCCTGCAAGAAAAAATCTGCAGGCTTTGGGCTTCATGGCATCCTGCATTCTGCTAATTCCATATGCAAGACTGCATATGAGGAAGCTTACAATGGTATCTAAAAAGTGTTTGGACTCAACATTGCCACAGCCTGGAAACCATAATAACTGTTATTCCCTGCCTGCAACAGGAGTTTCGATGGTGGGCTCTGGCCTGTCACCACAACAAGGGACAGCCTTTCACTTTACCCACAGCCAGGCAGACACTAACAACAGATGCATCGAATTACGCCTGGAGGGCCACACATGGCAGGAAAATGTATTCAGGGCACGTGGCCCACGGACCAAATGCATCTTCACATCAATCAAAAAGAGATGCTAGCTGTACAGAATGCCCTGACAGCCTTCAAGGATCTACTACATCCAGGACAACTATTACTAAAGACGGACAATACTACAGTCATGTGGTACATAAGCAAGGGGACATACATTCCTACCCCCTTTGCAGGCAAGCCATGACTTTGTGGAACACAGTACTGACCTATCAAGTACATCTGCAGGCACAATTCCTGCCAGGAAAGACAAATACTCTGGCAGACGAACTAAGCAGAAACCTCATGGACCCTCACGAGTGGAAACTAGATCCGCAAGTCTTCAGCATAACAAGGAAATGGGGATGCCTAGACATAGATCTATTTGCCTCCCCTCACAACTGCCAACTACAGAGATTCTGCACAAGGAATTATCATGCACAAGCATGGAAGGTGGATGCTCTATCATTCAGCTGGAAAACCCTGACAGTTTGTCTTTCCTCCCCAAAGTACTCCTAAAGGTCAGACAAGAGAAGCCAAAAATGAATCTGATCGCCCCAGACTGGCCTCGCCAGCACTGGTACCCAATCCTAAAGAGCTTGTCTCAAAGCCCAGCCTGGACTTTACTCCAAATTCCTCATCTTCTGACCCAGCAAAACAATCAGATCCTGGACAGCCAGCTCAGAACCTTAAATCTGGCTGCATGGTGAATAATATAACCACTCAGAACGCACCTCTCTCTAAAGCAGTTATGGATGTCATTTTGGAAGCCAGGAGGCCCAGCACCAGAAAATCTTATGTAGAAAAATGGAAGAGATTCTGTGCTTGGAATCCGGCACAAGGAATTGAACCGCTTGTTCCAAATACTCCTCAGATTTTACAATACCTAACTGAGATGCTGGACAAAGGACTATCCTTCTCATCAATTAAGATTCATGCCTTTGCCATTTCAGCTCATTACAATACGGATCCACTTATTTTTTTCACATCCACTGTTAAGGCAGTACCTTAGAGGGGCCAAAAACATAAGACCCCCAAGGAGAGCTGTGATACCTACATGGGACCTCAATTTTGTCTTGGAAAAGCTCACACTGCCTCCTTTTGAGCCAGCCAATACAGCTGAAATAAAATTCTCATGGAAAACAGCTCTGCTCCTAGCAATTACTTCAGCAAGAAGAGTCTCAGAGTTACAGGCACTAATGGCAGTGGAACCTTTTATCATTTTCCATCTGGGCGGGGTCTCTCTAAGGACAAACCCAACATTTATGCCAAAGGTAGTATCCAATGTGGCTCTTAACCAAACCATTCATTTACCTACTTTTTATCCAAATCCCCAGAATAAAGGGGAGAGACTTCTGCATTCTTTGGACATACACAGGCAACTACGCTTCTATTTGGACAAAACTAAAGCTTTCAGAAAGACTGAGCAACTTTTAGTGGCATATGCTGCAGGATCACAAGGAAGGGCTATCTTAAAGCAGACTATTTCAAAATGGATAGGACACTGCATTCGTTTCTGCTATGCACAGCATGGTAAATCAATGCCTAAGGGTATTAGGCCACATTCAACCAGGGCAGCAGCCACATCAGCAGCCTTTCTCAGAGGAGTACCAACCAAGGAAATTTTGGAGGCTGCAACTTGGAGTTCAGTACACACTTTTACCAAGCACTACCACTTACCTCTTTACTCTAAATCCAGAGCAGGCTTTGCCACTGAAGTTCTGCAGGGCCTCATAGCCACTCCTAATTCTATTTAGACCCAGCCGCCCAACCTCAGCTTTGGGATTCAACCAAAGTGTAATGACTGCAACAGTGAAACATGATGAACATAGTACAGTTGTGTACCTACCATAAATGTAGATGTTAAGAGTGTATTCACTGTTGCAGTCCAGGTTACCCACCCACCATCCCCCTTTCTTTGCTGGGACTTAACTGTACTTCTCTATTCTATACAACCTATGTGGTGTATTTGCTGGTAGATGAAGGTATTGTTTATGTTAGTGTATGCTTTTTATAAGCAATGTTTTTAGCTTACCCTTTTGGGGGCACCTGATATCTGGGGCAAGAAAAACTGAAGAAAATGGCGTCGGTTGCATCTTGTATACCCCTGGCGCACTGACGTCAGGGAAGAGGCGACAGCAACCGACGCCGGACCAAGACTTTGGAATTCAGGCCGACTGAGGGTAGCCTGCCAGCAGGATAACCCAAGTGTAATGACTGCAACAGTGAATACACTCGAACATCTACATTTATGGTAGGTACTCAACTGTACTTTGTCTGTGTACCTGCACAACCCACTTCCTACAGTAGAAGCCATCATGATGTTCTCCACAAGGATCACTACTGCCTAAGTATATGGGTTAAAACCTGTATAGGATACAGCAGCTAGCCTTTTACCAAATCTAAGCCATCTCAAGATAAGCTGACATAAGTCTAGGTTTCATCACTAAGTCCTTCAAAGCTTTCCTGCCACTGAAGAGCATGCTCCACTGTGGGCTTTTGAGGATCCATCGCTGGGCAGACAAGTTAGGGAATACAAACTTCCACTTTACTTTTTATAACAGAAGGCATTTTAGTTCTGTAAATCGTATTTATTTAGGCTAAGAGAAAGTGCTCTTTAAGGACTTTCACATGACTTTGGTTAACTTTTAAACAGGATCATTACCTTTTCACATTTGTGGTAAAAAGTTGTTAAAATTAACTTCAAGCTATTTTTTCTGTGGCAGATGTGTTACTTTACTTTTGGGGCTAGTGAAAGTGTTTAAACTACCTTTTACTATAGTAGAAAATATTTTTTATACCTTTTACTATGTTTTAACACTGAAAATCATTTTCTTACAGTTACCTGTTTAATCAGCGTTTGCTGCCTGGTTTCCCTGGGAATCAGACACCTTTTTGGCTTAACCATGAAACAATCTACCAGTTCCTCAGTTCTACCTTTTTCTGTCCACAAAAAGACTGTTAAACAACCTTTGCTACTGCAGCAGGCAGATGTAATGCCTCAAACTCAGATGGGTGACAGTTGTAGTCAAAGCTGGTTCCTCAGTCTACTCATCTTTTTCCTAGGGGCCCAACAGTGTTCTACATACAGTTTCCATGGACCAGGGGTTAGACACTTTTAGTGGCTGTTGGGGTGCTCTTGGTGAGCAAGGAAGAGCCACTCTTGTCAGTTCTGGGAGAAGGGCCAAGGGAGTGCCACTCTGCTTAGCCCTTAAAGCAGTGCCTATTGCCTAGGGAGATTTTTGCTGGCAAAAATAGGTCTGCTGTTCAGATTTTCTTGTTTAAAAGAAAAAAAAACTTAAAACATATATCTTCTCCTGTCTTAGTTACCCTGGAAAAGAGCAATTTATTGGGCTTAGTTTAGGGTGTAGTACAGGCTCTTGATCCTTCCTGTTTGTCTGTTTCTAGTAAAAGACAAAGGTATTCTTCATTTTCTGAAGAGAGTCAAGAGTTTGAACCTGCAAATGATTCTGAAAGCACAGATTTTGTTTTTGTGGAGATCGTGACTTCAGCCACTGAAACTATTTCTGAAATGAATATTTGTTTTCAGTGAGAAAAAATGTTTCTCAGTCCCTCAGGAAACCTAGATTTGCTACAACTGAAATTTCAGGTGCCTATTCCTGTTACTTCTGTTTTGTCTGCTTTAGAGGTTGTTTTTGTCACAGTCCACAGTTTCATGAAGACCTGTTCTGAAGCTTTCTTTTCTGAATCGGTTTTTGATAGTTCCCAAGTTTAAAATGCTGTCTTCACACCTGAGTTTTCTAGTGACCTAGGATTTTAAAGATGCATATTATCCCAGTCATATAGATCCAGATATCAGATCAATGTTAACGTGATCCAGACACAGAAAACCTCATCAGTTCTCCATACAACTCTTTGGTCTACATCTCCAGGGGGGTGTTCAAAAAATGTTTGGCTGATGTGATAGTATGTATTCCCATGCTTCCGTGTTTAGATAACTTGCTCATCTTTGCAAAGTTTTTATGAAAGTATAAGGGAGATCTCAGTTGGGTAAGGCATCTCCTACATAGACTTGAATTTCAAGAGAACTTGCCAACATCTTATTCGACTCTCACAGGATTGTTTTTCCTGTGTCTCCTAGACACCTCAGTTCAAAGAGCTTTTCTTACACAGGAAATAAAAAGATCCGTATTTAGATTTATTCGCTGATCCACTGTTGTCTGCTTCATTTGGCCTCAGCCTGTGGGACTTCAAAACCAAGGTTGACTCAACCCCAGACAATTCCAAATTCTTCTATTGCTTGGCTGCACCTCCCTTACCCACATTTCCCCACTTCTCACCCTAATCCCCAGATCTAGTTTGCTGCCATCCAGGTAAGCAGCTTGGTCTTGGTTTCACTTCATGTATCTTTTGTGGTAACTCTAGTGTGATAGTTTTTCCCCCTCAAATCTATTCCCTTACCCAGAGATGGCCCTGAAGTCAAGGGAGTATTAAGTGTTAGGTCATTGTGTGTCTGTGATTGTGTTAAGTAGGTAAGTACATTTAGTTAGCTGTGTGTTACTTGATCTTGTTCTCAGTTAGCAGTTTCCTGTCCTTTTTGGGCCTCACTCCTTGTTTTTTTCTAGGGTGTTTAGATTTCTTTAGTTGAGTGCATTGCAAGTTACTGTATTTGTTGTGATTACTGTAATTTTATCATAAATAAAGGTTTGAAGAAATGCTTGGTCTGTAGCACAAGCTACCATTGCAGGACATGCACCTTGTGTGTATATTGCTTGGGAACTTCGCATCTGAACTCTGGGTAATCTGTTTGTGACAGGTTTGGGTCCAGGGCTATTAACAAATGTAAGGCCAAGTTGGTCTTCAAAGGACTTCTTCCCTCCTTGTCTTCAGGTGTGCTTCTCCCTCGACTCTGAAGGCTGGATCCGAAAAGGATCGTCCACAGGATTCCATCTTGAAAGGGGATCGGAAGAGATCCTCTGCTTTGTCTGTCCCTGGTCCTTCTCCTTTGAGTTTGCCTGACCTTAAGATCCCACGACTTTCATGATTCTCAGCTGCCTCTGAGCTGACATTAGCTCCAACACCTCAGAGCCAATCACCATGGGTATTGACAACCAGTAAGGCTTTGTCTCTGGCTCAGAGTCTTCCAAGACCTTTTCTGCTTAAAGGGGGGGCCATCTGGTAGAGCAGTTTCTCCTTTCTACCCTTCCATGCCATTGAAGTCATCGCTGGAGTAGTCTTCACCAGCCTGGTTCCAAACCTCTCCAGCCTAGATCCGATGGAGAGGTTCATCCTCCTCCGAAAGGCCTTCCAAACCCCAGTCTGTGGCATTATCTGTCCAGTCATCGGGGCTGTGGATAGCATTAAAACCTCTGATGTGGAGCATCTGATGAGGTCCTTTTTTGCAGGCAGGGAAGCAATTAGGACTTAGTCCTTTGGGTCCATCCAGGTTCCAGGCCCCTCAGCTCTGTCTGTTTGGCTTCCTTCCCTGGTCCCATTCGATCTGAGGTCTTAAGCACTGGCTGTGTTCCCACCCCCTGGATCGGATCTGATGGCTTGACCATCTTTGGCTCTGACCCACTACATGATTGCATTGACTTGACTATTTAGGGATGATCGGGACCTCGGAGCCATGATGATGAAGCAAGGGCTTCCTGGTCAGGATCGTCTCTCCAACACAGGGCTTTGGATTTGGACAACTCGGCTGCAATCTCAACATTGGGGCTGGGTTTAGCTCCCTTGACTTCAGGGCCATCTCTGGTTCCTTCAGGTGCTGGGACCCACCATTTTGAGAGGCCAGATTCTGTCTTAGCCTTTGATGTTGTAGAAATGATGTTTTCTGCTCGAGGGGGGCTGGGTTTCGCTGGCTGGTGTCCCTTCCCCTTTTTCATCTGGATGTGCGACCAGTAGTCAGTCTACTGTGGGACAGCCTGCATCACTGGGTCTCCATACTGCCCCCTTGAGGGGGCTTTCCACCCCTTCCCCTCCCCTCAACCCAACTTCATTGGAGCAAGTGCATTCAGGGAAGAGAACATTTAAGAGGAAAGACCTGGACTCCTCAGAGGAGTCTATCATGGAAGATACTGACGTCGAGGAAAGAGAGGTGTCCTCTAAGTCTCTGTGTGATGACACCTCTTTTGGCAATTTGTTGGAGCTGCTTTGCCAACCCTGAGGTTGGACTATCAAAGCCCCTGCTGTGGAGGAGTCTGTATTCTTGGAGACTTTGTGTGTGCCCATCCACACCTTGGGTGGCTTCCGCATCCAGATGCTCTTCAAAACCTAGTGTCTTGAAGGGTGTGGAAGGAATCCAAGACAGTGAAGCCAATTCCCAAGAAATCGGACAAGATTTCTGCTCTGCCCAAAGACCAGCCGCATTGGAGTAAGGCTCCAGCCATAGATGCTGTTGTGGTGTTAGCGGCAAACAAGAAAATGATTTCTGAGGAGATCTCCTTGATCCATCCTCTGAACAGGGAGTCTTGAGCTTCAGATCATTTCGGGAAGCACTGCTATGCCTCTGCCACTTCTATGTTTCAGTGCAATTTGGTGTCTGAAATGTCGAGGACTTTCAAGATGCATCAGTCTCCAGAGACTCAGAGGTCATTGGAGACTCTTATGTACCATGCTGTCTATCACCAAGGTGTCCAACTTCACGCTTCTTAAGACAGAAGTGGCAAACTTCACGACACCCATGCTGACAAACAATAGAGGGAGGTACGACTGCTGAATCGTATACAAATGCACTTTATAAGCACTTACACGAGTGAATGGATCATGCAATCCCTAACAGAACCAAAATGCTATCCTCCAAAAAAAGGAAGCCATTCTGGTGGTCCCCTGCCATAAACAAACTCTACAACAGAAGAAAGAAACTGTTGCAAAAAAAAAAAAAAAAAAGAGTAAAATCCCATGATTGGAGGAACTTCATGGTCAGCCTCAGTAAGAAGCTGAGATCCCACATAAAATCGTCCAAAGCTAGTTATGAAAACAAAATCGCCACTGATTCTAAAGACAACCACAAAGCATCCTATAGCTATGTCAAGAATCTCAATGGCAACACTCTGATCTGCTCTGAGTTACAGCACAATGGCACTAAATATACAGAACCAACTGGTATTGCCAACATCCTGGCAGATAGGTTCAGTGCTAACTTTACCCCTCTCTCAACCCCTAAAGGGCCCATCTCTATACCGGAAGAATGCAAAGTTCCTGTAATCACGGCTGCACAGGTAAAAAAAACTCTCTCTCCAAAGCCAGGAACACAGCATCCATGGGACCTGACAACATCCCAGGCTGTGTTCTACACAAACTACAGAACTAACAGGCACCCCGCCTAAGCACCATGTTCAATCATAGCCTAACCTCAGGCTTTGGGCCGACTGAATGGCGCACAGCAATGGTTATCCCACTCCACAAAAGGGGAGCTACCATGGACCCTGGGAACTACTGCCCCATTAGCCTGACGAGCCTGGTCTGCAAGGCTATGGAACATATCATCATGGAACTTATAAACAATGACATTAGTAATCTCCAAACTCTGGACACTACCCAGTTCGGGTTTGTAAAAGGCAGATCATGTCTCCTAAACTTGATAGACTTCTTTGAAGCGGTCACCAAAGCCGTAGATGAGGGTAAGGTGGGTTCACACAGCCTATCTAGATCTCGCCAAAGCTTTCGACACCATCCCCCACTCTGGAATTATAGATAAACTCATTAAACCAGGTATAAATTCCTATGTCACAACATGGGTTGCCAACTGGCTCACTGATGGAACCCACACTGTGAAAGTAGCGGACTCTAAATCCAACTTCAGACCAGTGACAAATGGAGTACCACAGGGTTCAGTCCTGGGTCCTCTCCTGTTTCGTATCTACTTCTCTGAAGTACAGGCTAACACAGAAGGTCTTTGGCTAACAAAGTTCGCAGATGATTGCAAACTAGGAGTCATAATCAAATGTCCTAACGATGTGGACATCCTACAAAAGGGCCTCACCGAGACATGCCTGGTGTCATAGCTGTGGCCTCAAGCTCAATGCCAAAAAGTGCATTGTCATCCCTTTTGGTAAAAACTCTGTACCCATGAACTACCACATAGGCGGTAGTCTACTTGACACCAAAAATGTGATGAGACCTTGGGACACAGGTAGACAGTAGTCTCTCCTTTGATAATCACATCACCACAGTAATCAGGAAATCCTTCTACGTGGCATACCTCATCACAAAAGGTTTCTCATCCAGGAAAAAAGAGGTCATTGTTCCCCTCTATTTATCATTCATTAGACACATTATAGAGTACAATGCCCCTTTTGGTATGTACCTCACAAGACATCTACAACAACTGGAAAGGCTGCAGAAATACCTCACAAAAAGGATTACCGGCCTCAAACAGATGCCGTACGCAGACTCCAGCTTTACTCTGTCGCATATCGCCTACTCAGAGGCGATCTCTGCCTAACATACAAAGCTATGTCAAACCCAGAGCTGTTGGACATGCTCCACTTAAAGAAATCCCAATCCCTCCAAGCTACATGCTCTAGGGACCTAAACCTTGTCACCACAATAAACAGAACATGCTGGAGGGATAGATTCCTGTCCCTGAGACATCCCATACTCTGCAACAAACTACCTATCTATATGTCAAACAAAGCTCCTCATTAGCACTCTTCAAGAAAAATCTTGATGATTGGATGAGAGATAGGAAATTCACCCTGGGGATCACTTCTGTGGCTCTGCTTGACAGGGGCACAGGAAAATAATCATCTTGGGTGGCAAACGTCAGGGTACCATTTGGCTAGGCTTATATAGGCCCTAGGGGCCAATAGCCTAGTACCTACCTATGAACCTATATTTCAAATGCAGCTGATGGAGCATCCCGAGTGGCTGGCTCTAGCATTGCCATGTGGCGCTACACTTGGATGTGTCTATGTAACTTTGCAGACTGCTTCATAAAGTCCTTTGTCAATGCCCGCTTTAGTAGCTCTTCTTTCTCTGCGACAAAAGTCAAGCATACTTTAACGAGAAGTGAACAAGGCTGGAAGATGCTGTTGGCCATAGGAGTGCGCTTTGCTACTCTGCAATGGAACTTTTCAAGGAATCAAAAAGGGGGCAAGCAATTTTGTCTTCAGAAAGTCACAGCAGTCTTCTCAGGACACTCCTTCAGAGGCTTCTTCCTGTGGTTGGGGGAAGCATAATAGATACTATCCATGAGCAGGGTGGCCTGCAGAATTAGGGGTTCTTCTGGTTGTTCTCTGGTGGGCCCTTCCAGTGATCCTGATGGTTGCTTAACTATCCTACACTAGAGGCAGTTTGTAGTTTTCTTCACCTAAAAACTTGGATGGCATCACCTCATTTGCATGGGTGCTAAGAGTCATATCCATTGATTACTACATTCCCTTTTTAGAGATTCCAAACCTTTATCAAAAACAACTTGGACACTACACCCAATCAGAAAGTGAAGGCAGCAGCAGAGATGCACAAGTTGCTTACAAACCAAATTATCCAGAAGGTTCCACCAGACCAACAAGGATCCAGGGTCTATTCCAGATTCTTTAGTTCCAAAAAAGACACAGGATCTCAGGCCAATTTTGGATTTAAGTAGACTGAATCATTTCATGAAAAAAAAACAAGATCCTGATGGTCACAGTGCAGCTCATCTTACCTCTGCTGAGGAGGGATGATTTTGTGTGCTCAACAGACCTTAAGGACCTCTACCATCATAAAAAGATACACTCCAGGAGGTTTCTGTGCTTCTGCCTGGGGCCAGTCATTTCCAGTTCATAGCCCTGCCATTTGGACTCGCCACTGCCCCCCAGATGTTTACCAAATGTTTGGTAGTGGTTGCAGTTTTGCTCAGTTTGCAGGGATTTCATGTCTTTTCATACCTGGACAATTATCTCCTCACTGCCCCCACATGAGCACCATTGATCATGGTCAAAGATTCCTTACTCCATCTGTGTGACCAGTTAGGCTTTACTGCCAGTTACCCCAAGTCTAGCCTTCAGACAGTTCATATCTTGTCTCCTGGACACAGTCAAACAGCCAGACTACCGCTGTCAGAAGTGTCCAATCTTGGTGCTCAAGTCTTGTTGGTGCATGCAGTCTCAAACCCCACAGTTCAAGTGGTTATGAGACTTTTATGTCATATGGCAGCATCCATAGGGTTGGTTCCTCTAACCAGATATCCTGTGAGGGATCTGCAATGGACTCTGGCCATTCAGTGGGCTTTTCTAACTCATCCAATGGATTTTTCAGTATGACTGACAAGAGGTTTGCAGTCTCCTTTAGTAACCAGTGGAACATAATTCATTCTTCCATCTCCTTTGACAACAGTCACCACAGATGTCTCCTTCCTGGGGTGGAGTGGGGGCATTTTGAAGGAGGATAATTGAAGGGACATGGATGTTTGCAGAGGCCTGCCTTCACATCAGTATTTTAAAAATGAAAGCGGTCCTCATGTTGCAGGCCTTTCAGGACATCCGTCCCAGAGGTGTGATTGCAATTCTGATGGACAATATATCGGTCATCTGGTATCTGAACAAGTGGGGGAAATGGATTCTTATCCTCTTTGTCAAGAGTCCATGAGGATCTGGCAGTGGGCAATTACTTCACAGTGGTTTCAGGTGGCAATGCACACCCCAGGAAAATCCAACATTCTGACAGACAGCCACAGCAGTAACACTTTACCTCACAAGTGGTCTCTAAATCTTATGGTTGCGATTCAGATTTTTTAGCTTTGGGGCACTCTGTTGTGACCTCATTGCCTCCCACTCCAATACCAAGTGCAACAGTTATCACGCTGTGGTTCCCCCTCCAAGACAGTCACCCAGAGATGCTCTAAGGTAGACCTCACCCCCCGGGCTTCTTTACACATGTCCACCAGTTCCCTTATTTGTCAAGTTTCTTCAGAAAGCAGCCTACATTAGAGCTACTGTGATCCTCATAACCCCCTTTTGACCTCATTAGGTGCGTTTTCCCTTCCTCTGCCCTCTTTTGGAGTACCCCCTTTGGGTACTGCATCCCATTCTGGATCTCATTTCTCATCCAGCGGGTCAGGGTCCCCCAAACCTGTACTCTCTCAAGTTAACCACATGGTTCCACCAGTTCCCTTGATGGCCAGAAATACCAAGCATTCCATACTGTCATTCATATATTATCCTCATCTCAGAAGCAGTCCACTAGGAAGGTGCATTCAAGTAAATGCAGAAGGTTTGTTATGTGAGTAGAACCTTGTAAGCGTGATCCTTTCTCCTCCCCTTGGAATCCGTTTTGGATTTCCTGATTGAGTTGTTTGTCAGGCAGCAGTTTCTCCGTGATTAAAGTACAACTTGTGGCTATTTCTAATTTTTATGTTGGCAGAGATAATGTGCCTCTGGCTTCCTTTAAGACATCCAAGGCATTCCTTAAGGATGCTTTTTTATTACATCCCCCAATGTGGGATCCAGTCCCTCCCCGGGATTTGCCTTTTGTGTTGCAGGTCCATGCAGGACCTTCATTTGAACTTTCAGCTTCTTCTGACTTGAAACTTTTGTCTTGAAAAAATTTGTTTTTGGTAGCAGTTACTTTCACTAAGGGTTTCAGAATTGCAAGCTGTTGATTCTTCACCTCCTTATTTTGGTGTTCCATAAAAACAAGATTTCTCTTTGTATGGACTCTTCATTTTTGCCTAAGGTAGCTTCCTAGAATAATCTTAACAGTCATAAGTCTTCCTGTATTCTTTCCCACTTTCTCCAATAAAGGAGAATAAATTCTGCATTAGTTTGGATGTACATAGACAATTGAGGTTTTATCTGGACCATACAAAAGGTTTCAGAAATCTAGCCATTTGTTTCCTTTTTGAAATCCAGGCTTGGCTCACTTGCGTCTAAAGTGACTTTATCCAAGTGGCTGTCGGATTGTATTCTGTTTGCATATTCTTTGAAAGGCAAGACCCTTCCTTACAAGCCCTAAGGGTCATTCAACAAGGGCTATGGCTACTTCAACAGCTTTCTTTTCTAGAGTACAAATGGATGAACTTTGTGCAGCTGCTACTTGTTTGGGTCACCAAACTTTTGTATTACATTATAATCTGGATATTTGGTATAGATCCAGGGCTTCCTTTATCTCCATTGTGTTGCAGAATATCCTTCCTTAGTTCCTCCCAAGGAATTTATTTCATGGTTGGGGACTCTGTCCCAAAGGTTGAAACCTGACTGAGCAGACAACTCCTTTAATCTCTTATTATTCCTATTATTCCCTTAATCTCCTATTTCAGCTCACACTCTTCCCTGTGTCCAACTACCTTACTACACACACACGCGCTTTCATTTTCCCTGTACTGTTAATAACTTTCTCCCTTATCCTCTATCTTTAGTTCATTATTACATTCACCCTTTCATCTTTACTGTAAGCATTAACAATTTCTTGCCAGTGCTTTTCTTGTATCTTCTCCATTTTTTCTCTTGTACAATATAATTCCGGTAATGCAGCCTCTTAATGTATTTTCAAGCATCAAATCTCCGTTATAATACAATTACTAAGCATCTGATATTTACTTCTACTATAATGACAACAGTAGACGCACCATATTGTAATTAAGCTTACCTAGCTGTGCTTTATATAGTCTAAATGTGCTCCGTATACTTAATGTGCTTTTTGTGGCATTTGTATATTTCTAATGTGTTTTTCTGGAGCTTTACTCCCTGGGCCTCCACTGAAAATGGGCTCTGCTTGGCCCATTAGACTTTTATGGTAAACAAATGCCAATAAATAAACAAACATTGGATACAAAAGGTAATGTACTTACCATAATGACAATGTCATAGTTCATGTTGTAGTGAATGACTTGAGACATACCTCTCTGTACTATATGAAGCTACATGATCGAGCTTGTCCCAGGCAGGTATGTCCCTAGCCTTAAGCAGCATTCTACCATCACCCAGAATGATGCCTTAATACAAACAGAAAATTATTGACATTAACTGGTTTAGTTTCTGGTGCCATTCAAAAGGGATCTAGTACCTGACACCTTGGGATGACATGATTGACAAGCCATGATGCTTTGCCAAAGATGGCTTGCATCTGTCTCCTTTGGGCTTCAGGCTCCTGGCAAAGGCTCTTGCCTCCCCCGTAGTGCCTTTTTTAGGCAATGCCATGAGGTCAAAACTACCATCTTGAAAATTTCATCAAAACGTAAATTAAAGGTTATGCTGCTAAATGCTAGGAGTCTAAACATGAAACTGCAGTCATTGTAAGCATTCTTAACCCTGGAAGAAGCGGACATTTGTGCAGTCACAGAAACATGTTTCAAAGCTGCAGAGAACATCCCAGCCATACCAGGTTACTCAGCCTATCATTCTTTCAGACCCCAAGCCGTGGGTGGCAAAACGAAAAGAGGTGGAGTTGCAATATATATAAAAGATGCACACCTCTAGGCTGGTCAAACAGTATGATGCACAGGAAATATTCCAGCTGCGGTTAACAATTGGAAAGACCCCTATTCAAATCATAGCTAGCTACAGGCTTCCAACTCTGACTCAAGATGCCCACTCCACTTATCTGGACCTCTTCAAATCTGTCAGGATTCAGCCCTTTACCCTGATCCTGTGCGACTTTAATTATCCGACCATAGATTGGAAGAAGTACTAGTGCCAAAACACACATGCCCAGCGATTCCTTGATTTCGTCAATGCAAATGCCTTGGACCAGCTGGTTGACACTCCCACAGGAGGTGAAAATATCATGGACCTGGTATTAACCAACATGAGTAACCACTGCAGCATCCCTACAGTGTCATCATCCCTGGTAAAATCCCACCGCGAAGCAGTCACTTTTGAATTCACCATCTCCCCCGACCCGCTCTAGGTAGGGTCAAACAAAAAAACTTCTCCAAAGCTGATTACAACCTCCTGAGGAAAGGTATAAACAGCTTCACAGCCCCCTCCCCCTCCACAGAAACTGGCAAATATGTCCAAACTTACACCAAAGTACTATATGAGCATTTATATAGCTGCATGGAATCAGGAATACCAAACAGGATGAAATCATCCTCCTCAAGGAAGAGTAAACCTGTCTGATGGACATCTGCAGTAAATAAACTCAGTAATAAAAGAAAAAAAATTGCTGTCCAGGACCAAGAAGGAGCAGGTGTCTAATTGGAAGCAATCTCTCCTTAGCCTGAACAAGCAAATAAGAGCACTAGTGAAATCCTCCAAAGCAAACTTTGAGTCCAAACTGGCCACATCTACTAAAGACAATCATAAGGCTTTCTTCACATATGTTTGCAGTCTCAAGGGAAGCACCCAGATCTGCTCAGAACTGGTAGTTAAGGACACCACATACACAAACTTTGTAGATATAGCCAACCTGCTGGCAGACAGGTTCAGTGAAAACTTCACTCTTCTGTCCCCCATTAGTAAAACAGGACATCTCTAGTATCTGCCCCCCTCCCCTTATCTTTAGGGAGCAAGTCATCACTGCCCTCTCAGACAAAAAAATACAGCCTCCATAGGACCCGATAACATCCCACATGAACTCAGGAACTTGTAGCACCATTACGCACCCTATTCAACCAAAGTTTGAGTACCGGCTTCATCCCAGCTGAGTGGAGGACAGCTACTCTCATCTCTTTAAACAAAGGTGGAGCGTCCACCGATCCAGGAAATTATAGACCCATCAGAGTAACTAGCCTGATCTGCAAGACCATGCAGCGGATTGTCGTGGACCTCAATAGCAGGGACATTGGCAACCTCCAGACACTTTGATCCCGCAAAGTTTTGCTTTGTCAAGGGGAAGTCATGCCTGTTAAATTTGGTAGACTTTTGTGAGACAGTCACCAAGGTCATAGACGAGGGCAAGAAGGTGCACACCAGCTACCTTGACCTGGTCAAGGCCTTCAATAGTATTCCCCACTCAGGTATAATAGATAAACCCTCTCAATTAAGCATCAATCCATATGTTACCAGATGGGTAACAAACTATCTCACTGATGGAACCCACCTAGTCAAAGTAGGGGAGGCCACCTCAAGTAGTAGACCCATAACAAGCGGTTTACCCCAGAGATCGGTCTTGGGATCTCTGCTGTTTGGGATATACTTCTCAGAGGTGCAGGCCAAATCTAGTGGGCTATGGCTGACCAAGTTTGTAGATAACTGCAAGGTGGGTGCTGTCATCAATTCCAGTCCTCCAAGAGGGTCTCACCCAAACAAATGACTGTGCCAGAAACATGGCCTCAAACTGAATGCCAAAAAATGAATCCTCCCTTTTGGGGAGAATGACATCCTCACAAATGATCACATTGATAATAAGGCACTAAGCAGGCAATCAGTTATAAGGGACTTGGGAACCCAAGTTGATAGCAAACTGACTTTTGATTACCATATTGCCTCCATTGTATGGAAAGCTATCTACATGGCCCACCTCATTAGTAAGGGTATCTCATCCAGGGACAAGGTGGTCATAACATCCCTGTATACTTCCCTTATAAAACAGGTTATTGACTACAATGCCCCTTTCGGTTTGTACCTCACAAAGTACATGAAGCAGCTGGAGAGACCACAGAGATTCCTTACCCAGAGAGTACAGGGCCTCAAACATCTACCCTACATAGATAGGCTGAGCCCTGTCCCTCTACTCAGTCTCCTACAGACTCCTCAGAGGTGACTTCTGTCTGGCATACAAAGCAATCTCAGACCCCGCCCTGGTGGGGTTGCTGCATATCTGCAAGTCAAGTTCCACTCGAGTAAACCACATGCGAGACCTCAACCTGATTCGTGACATCAATAGAACTTGTTGGCAGGACAAATTTATGTCCCAGAGATTCCCCTTTTTGTGGAAGAGACTCCTTCTCCACATAAAGCAGAGCACCTCATTAAACCTTTTTAAGCGTATCCTGGATAACTGGATGGGGAACAGAAAATACACCCCTGTAATTCCACCTATATCCCTGCTGGACAGTGGCATAGGGTGCTGACTTGTTGGAACATGAGCTACATTCTTGGCTAGGCGTGTAAGGGCCTCAGGGCCAATGGGCCTAGTAACTTCCTATGATCCTATAGATAAATGTTGTTTGTCTCCATCTGTTTCAACCTTTCTACCCGCCCTGCCCCTTCCATTGGTGGTATGGCGAGTCTTTCCAAGATGACTAGATGGGACAGGTCATCTGTTCTTGACATTTCTTTTTGTGTGTGTGTATGTGTGTGTATGTAATATATATATATATATATATATATATATATATATATATATATATATATATATTTATACACACATACGCACACATACATGTATATGTATATATGGATCTACTTCAGTAGATCAACTTCACCCCCCCCTTACTTAAATATACCAACTCCAAGATCACACTACAGTGTGGAGAAGGGCAAAGGTCATCATGTTGGCCAACCAACTCTTTTCCCATGTTAAACTTCCGCTGTTTTGCCATTCACTGTCCTGATCTTTTCGGTCTCTTCGTCTGTGATATCTGGGCTGCGATTTTCAGGTAAGTCAGTCTACTGAAGTAGACCCATATATATATATATATATATATATATATATATATATATACGTATATATATATATATATATATATATATATATATATATACGTATATATACACACACACACGCACATATACATATGCATGCACCCACACACACACGCATGTATGTACGCATATATGTAGTGAAAGTGTTCATCATGGGACATACTTGACCTGAGGAATAGGGTGAGGAGCAGGGGTTTGTGGGTAAGGGGAGGCAGAGCCAACGAGTAGAAGACTTTGGGATTGGCCAGTGCCAGATCCGAAGTCACACAGGTTTAATCAGATAGAGACCGACAACACGGATCTATTGTAATGGTACCATGGGTCTCTTGTTATGCTAAGTACATAACTTTCAGTGTTATGTTGTCCTATCTCGCCTTCATTCTTACTGGATGGGTTCGGAGCCGATCCTCTGCTCCAACTCGGCCTAATACACTAGCTCAAAGTCTCTAACTTGGCTTGTGGCAGAGTAGGTATCCCATCATGCACTGGTGCAATACCTCATAGCTCGTTTGCTGCTTTACGAGTTCGGATGTTCTCTTCATGGCCGTGGGTAAGTTTTTGTCTTTTTTGCTTTTTTTTTCTATATTTAGAACTTAGAATTAGTTTTGTGAGTGCTGTGCTTTTCGTAGCTTAGGTAGCTATTTTATCTTTTATCGCTGTTGTGTGCTTCTTCTTGGTCATTTTTTTCGCTAGGCCTGCATTGTGTTATCCCATCACCTTTTGCTGTAGTGGTGTGCTTAAATTGTTACTCAGATTGTGTTACTTTAATAGTTTATTATCACGTTTGAGTTAGAGAGCGAACTGCCCGTTTGAGTTAGAGGGTAGTAGTAGTAGTGTGTTTCTGTGTGTCCTTTTCTGGTAGCTTACTCGGTCCGTTTAAATTAGAGGCCCTGGTGCTCGTTTTAGTTAGATAGCAAAGCTATTCCCCTTCCCCTTTAGCTTCACTAGATGTGCTGTGTGTTATAGTGTGTTAATAATTTTTCTAGACATGTTTTTCTGTGTGGCCTTTACTCAGTTTGTATAGTTGTAGGATTTATTCATCCTTGACATGTCTAAGGAAGCTAGGGAGAAAGAACATAAGCCTTCTGGTTTTAAAAAGTTCCAAAAGTGCTCCCCAAAAATGTCCATTACTGATGGACATAGCATTTGTGTCTACTGTTTAGGAGCAATCCATCTTCAGGAAACTTGCACATTCTGCCAATCTTTTAGCGCCCATGTTTTGCAGGAGAGGAAAAATAAACTGATTGTCAAAGGACTCTTGAAACTGACCTTTGAGGAAGTTCTGCAGAGTGCTTCTTCGTCCTCATCCAGTAAGTCCTCCCCTTTAAAAAAGGACAAACCAACTAAAAGGCCATCTCCTGTCTCTTTGGCTCAGTCTGAACCTCCTGCTCCACAGCCTTCGGAACTGACTGAGATAATTGTCGATAAACCTAGTTCTTCGGCTCCAAGACCTTCGGAACCGAAAGAAACTGTGACTCGGAGCCGGTCCATTGAACTTCCACCGGTCTCTCCTACTGTGAGATCTCCCATCATGGAGAGATCTAGTTCTCCAACCCTATCCTCCAGGTCTTCTAAGAGCCTATCTGCTGATGACATGGAGAGGGTGGTGCGCAGACTATTGAAGTCGCCGGCACTGGCAAAATTGTTCTCTGCACTGACCCAACAGGTTTTGGAGCCATCTAAGACTGTTACATCCACTATTGTTCCTCCTCCGAGCCAAGCTGGATCTTCGGAGCCAGAGTGCCAGATACCACTTGCTTTAGACCCTTCAGTTCCAGGACCCCTTCGGGAGATTCTGGAAATGATCTCTGCTCTGACACTCTCTCTGCAATCCAGGGTGTTTAGGAGACAGAGTTTTCCAGTCGGCCTGGGGGAGGGGGGGGCACTCAGACCCAAGTTTGTTCGGTTCAGAGTCTACCCCTTGGTGCTTCGGCTCTTACATCAGCCTTGGAGCTAGTCTCCCTAGAGCCGGGGGTTTCCTCTGTTTTCTCAAAACCAGGGGTGACCTCTGAGCAAGTGGGTTCTGCTTTCGAGCTGATGAGTGTGCTGTCCCCTCCTACAGCTCTGCACAAGGATACTGGCATTCGTCCCCCCAAAGCACCGGCTACTGTCTCAGCACCACCCCATCCACTGGACTGTAGAGATTCAGAGCCTCAGGAACCCCCATTGGGTGAACCCCACTCTTCCGAGAAATCCTCAGAATACCCTTCTGAGGAGCCCACTAGGAAGAGAACACACAAGAGGAAGCATATAGACTCTCCTGATGAGTCCGTCGCCTCAGACACTGACCTCGAGGAGTCAACAGTGTCCCCACGGGTCGTCCTCTGAAGATATCTTTTTTGCAGTTATCCTTGAGATCCTAAAACAGAAAGGCAGCTGGTACACCATCACTCCTTCTGATGAGGAGTCTGTGTACCTGAAGGCTTTTGGATCTCAACCTTTCAGCCTCCTGGGTGTCTACGCCTTTTGATGAGCTAATGGAGTTAGTCAAAAGGCATGGGAGTCACCTGATACTATGGAACCAATCATTCAGAGGCCAAACTTAGCCCTCACTGGAAAAGAATTTACCAAAGGTGTGCCTGTAGATGCTATGGTGGTGGCAGCAGTCACCAAGAAGGAACTTTCCGAGACATTCTCATCTGTCCATCCTCTGAACAAAGATTCTCGAATGATAGACAGATACAGGAAGCGTATCTTTTCATCAGCGACTTTTACACTCATTGCTCAACTACCTTACACACTTTACAAGGCTACAAAGATATCTCCTGAAGAAGTTAGGAGATACTGTACAAGGTTCTTTGGCTGTGGGGATGCCAGAGAAGGTCACCTCCTAGTTATCCACCTTAAATTCCATCGTCAACTCCTCCATGAGACAGTTATCATATGTAGCCAATGGAGTGAGTAGGGCAGCGGGTTCGGGAGTTTCCCTGAGGAGACGCTCCTGGATGTGCTTGTGTAATTTTGTGGAACCTTTCAAGACTACCTTTACCGACTCGCCTTTTGATGGTTCCTCACTTTTTGGACCTAAAGTTAACGACACACTCACCAGATGCGAGCAGGAAGGGAAAACTCTCTCTGCCGTTGGAGTATGTTTTTTTCGTTTTTCAAGACCTTACCCTAAAGGTCAGAAGAGTGGGAAAATGTGGTTCAAAAGATCTCAGGGAGCTTTCCAAGACGCATGAGGTGAATCCTTCCCCAGGAGCAGAGGGGGAGGCAGCAGTGGTAGACGTCCTAGAGGCAGAGGGGGTCCGCAAAACCAAGGTGACCGTAATTCCTTTCATGGACGTCCCTACTAGTGCTCCTGAAAGGAGGCCCGTCTGCTGTACTCTGGAGGAAGTCAGGGGGTGCTTATCTTTGTACCCAGAAGCCTGGTAAAGTATCACAAAAGACAAAACTGGGTATAAAGCATAATATCCAGAGGCTATTCCATTCCCTTTTGCCATCCTCTCCCACATATCAGAACAATCCCTGATGTTCCACCCTGTCTAAGGGAGCACACAACTATAGAAATTCAAAAGTTGCTAGACAAAAGAGTCATCCAAAAAGTCCCCACAGACCAAATAGGATTCAGAACTTACGATTCTTTTTAGTGCCAAAAAGAACAGGGGTGGAGACCCATATTGCATCTCAGCAAACTGAATGAATTTGTCAAAGAGTTCAAGTTCCGAATGGTGACACTGTAGTCAATACTTCCCTTTTCAGGGAAAGACGATTGGATGTGCTCAATAGACCTCCAAGATGCGTAATACCACATAAAAATGGACAGAGCATCAAGGAGTAATTTACGCTTCTAGCTGGGAGATGGTCATTATCAATTCTGAGCTCTGCCCCTTGGTCTCGCTACAGCTCCCAGAGTGTTCAAATGCATGGCAGTAGTAACGGCTCACTTGACGTCATGGATTCCAAGCGTTTCTGTGTCTGGACGACTGGCTCCTAACTGCCACCACCAAGCATCTACTTCAACAAGCTAGGGATGCGATGCTGGAAATTTGTGCTCAGCTAGGCATAGCAATTTGCAAAAATCTGTCTTGTTGCCCTGTCAGCATATTACTTTCATAGCCGCAGACCTAGACACCATTTCTATGATGGCACGTCTTCCACCTGATAGCAAATAGTCCACCTTCTTCCCAAGGACAAGGTAGCTCTGAAACTTCTAGAAACCATGGCATCAACCATAACTCTAGTTCCTCTGGCCAGGATGCATATGAGAATCCTTCAGTGGCTCCTGTTTTCTCAGTGGTCACTGCAAGAGCTTCCCATGTTTCCTTCTGATCAGAATAAGAGTCATGCAAGAGAGATCTGTGGTAGTGGACTCAGTCCAATCACGTGACCATCGGAAGACCCTTTATACCACAACAACCTGTTGCTACAGTGACCACAGATGCTTCCCAGATAGGGTGGGGGTAATTATCTGGGAAGGACAGTCCAAGGCATATGGCAAGAACACGAGGCCCATTTGCACATCAGTGTTCTAGAGATGAGAACAGTGTTTCTGGTGTTGCAGGCACTCCATGACTCTCTTCCACTAGGGACAATTGCAATCCAGTCAGACAATGTCAGTGGTGTGGTACATCAATAAACAAGGAGGAACCAGATCATACCCACTTTGTCAAGAGGCTCTGAGAGTTTGGCAATGGGCAGTCTCTTCCCAGCGCTTTCTAGTAGCTATCCACATTCGGAGAAATCCAACTTGATAGCGGACAAGCTCAGCATGGCAATATTAATGCCTCACGAGTGGTCTCTAAACCAGAGCATAGCGGAGGAGGTTTTCTGGAATTGGGGCCAGCCTTGCTGCAATCTTTTTGCCACTCCTATGAATACCAAATGCAGCAGCTACTTCCCTTAATCCCCCATCTGGGGGAGACACGGAGAGATGCATTTGTTCACAATTGGCCCTCTGGACTTCTTTATGCCTTTCCCCCATTTCCCCTCATACCCAAAGTTATCCAGAAAGTAAAATCCTTTGGAAGCAGGCTGATTCTCATTGTCCCATATTGGCCTCATCAGATTTAGTTCCTCTTCCTCTGGCCTCATCTGCAGGAGAAGCCGTGGGTTCTGGACCCAGTTCCAGACCTTCTGACCCATATGGCAGGGACACTTCATCCTTTTCATACCCTCAGTTTGACAACATGGCTGCTCCACTTCCAAACTTGGTCAGGCTTCAAGACCTCACTCCAGCAGTCAAACACATATTGATATCCTCTCATAAAGATTCTACCAGAAAATTATATACTAGTAAACGGAAGAGGTTCTCCTACTGGGCACAAACCAGAAACATTGACCCTTTTTCTGCTCCAATTCGCTCAGTTTTAGAATTTCTGACAGAACTCTTCCGACAGAATTCTTCCAGCAAGGCTTGGCTGCAGCTACAATTAGAGTCCAACTGGCAGCAATCTCGAATTTCTGCATTGGTGAATATACTCCTAACCTAATGTCACACAGATTGTGTAAAGAATTTTTAAAAGGCACTTGTTTATTGAGATCTCCTTTAAAAGAACAGCTCTCTCCTTGGGATTTAAATTTTGTCCTGTCGCATCTAACATTGCCGCCATTCTAGCCCTCCTCATCTTGTGACCTCAGATTTCTTTCTTGGAAGACTATCCTCCTAGTAGCTGTAACATCTGCAAGAAGAGTCTGAGTTGCAAGCACTGTCAAACAAACTACCATATTTGATTTTTCATAAGGATAGGGTATCGCTACAAACTAATCCATCCTTTGTACCTAAGGTTTGTTCTCAATCCAATCTAAATCAAGCTATTGAGCTTCTAATGTTTTTTCCCAGTCATAGCAACAAGGCAGAATATAAACTCCACCAATTGTATGTGCATAGACAGCTCAGATTCTATCTGCATAGAACTAAAGATTTCAGGAAATCAGACCAATTGTTCATCTTTCTCTGAAGCAAAAAAGGGCATGCTAGTTTCTAAAGTCGCACTTTCAAATTGTATCACTTTTATATACACTTCCAATAATAGAAATTTGCCATTCAGAATTAGAGGTCACTCAACCAGAGCATTAGCAACATCATCTCCTTTCCAGGCGACAATGTCAATGCACAGTATTTCTGCTGCTGCTACGTGGGCAAATCCCTCCTATGTTTATTACTCATTACAAAGTTGATTTGGCCTCCAGGGACAGGGCTTCCTTTGGTTCCACTGTGCTCAAAGGTGTACTCCTGTGAGCCACCCAGGGAAAAGGTGGTAGGGATGCTGTCCTATCCAGTAAGAATGAAGGCGAGATAGGACAACATAACATGAAGTAATGTACTCACCATAATGTTCCATGTTTGTTGTCTATCTCACCATTCATTCTTACGACCCTCCCACCTTCCCCCATCCAAGGACTCCTAGAGGACCTGGTGGAGAGTTGTTCTCCCTTATAAATGAGCTCCTTTGACTCTCTCTTATTTTCCTTGACCCGATTTCATATGATTATTTTAGTCTTTGTTATAGTTAGCAGCAAACAAGATCTGGGGAATTACACCACTGCATGGTGTGATACCTACTCTGCCACGAGGCAAGTTAGAGACTTCGAGCTAGTTTATTCCGCCGAGTTGTAGCTGAGGATCAGCTCCAAACCCATCCAGTAAGAATGAAGGGTGAGATGGACAGCAAACTTGGAACGTTATGGTGAGTACATAACTTCTTTTTTTTTCCACTTACCATCTCATCAAAAGAATTCTTCAGGATTCTAGGTCTGAAGACATCTGTAACTCTCAAGATACCTCTTGCAAGACTCCACATAAGAAAATCCAGTGGTACCTGAACTCTGTATGATCCCAACATCAGCATCTCCTTACATTTCAAATTGCAGTTTTGGAGTTTGTGAAGAGAGATTTTGTGGTGGGAGATGCCACAGTTCTCAAAATCCAGGTCTCCCGTTCTCCCTTCCTGCACCAGCACAGACAGTCACAACAGATACCTTAGACTTTTATTGGGAAGACAAAAGTGCAGGGTCTTTGGAACAAGAAAGACAGGCAAAAACACAAACATAAAGTGATATTAGCTCTTACAAATGCCCTCAATTCTCCAAATCACCTGTGGTATCCAGGACCTCTTCAAATGTTTACAGATTACATCACAGTAATGTGATGCATAAATAAGCACATTTGACCAGGTCTTACCCTCAGTGCAGACTAACCATGGTAGCCTGGGATGTAACATTTCAACACTATCTCCCTCTGTAAGCATCTTACATGCATTCATAGTTAAAACTGTGTTGCAGACAAGCTGAGCATGACCAACACAGACCTTCATGAATGGAAACTGAATCAAGAGGATCTTCCAAGAATTGATCAAGCTATGGAGATCACCTGAAATCAGTAGATTTCCTCCATTCACAACAATTGGTACACAAAATTCTGCCCCAGGACTCCATGCAAGAAGACCTGGAAAAAGGATGTTTTTTTTTTTCATTTGACAGGAATGTGCCTCTTCTCACCCTTTCCACTAATATCCACAGTCATTTCGAAGATTCAGGAGGACTCCCAAAGGTTATTGTAGTGGCTCCTTTCCGGCCCAGGCAACAGTGGTTCTTCCTTCTTTTGGAAGTGGCCAAGGGCAGTTATCGCAAGCGTCTTCACAGACTGGACCTACTTCTCAAGACGGGTTATTTGTTGCAGTTGTTTGGAATTTTTTCTAAGGGTTTTAAATTTGTACCAGCAAGGGTTCCTGATTTAGCTGAGGTATTACTTGATCAATTTTATAGTAGAAAGTTACATTTTTGTGTTTTATTTTCAAAAAATACAGGTGGTGGTGCAAATTCAGATTCTTTAAAGAGGAGCAGTGCATACAATCCCCCTCTTCATAACTTAATAGCAATCTTTGAAAAAGTTGTAAAGGAGGACATTTACAAATTGTGGTCAGAGAATAAGAAGATTTATTATAATTTAAATAAGAAAGAGAAATATTTATTAAAGCAATTGAGAGAGGATAAAGGGATTTGTGTAATGTCCCCAGATAATGGTGGGGGGGGGGGGGTTGTAATTTTCTACACTGAAGATTATAACAACATTATGCAAGATACTTTGTTCTAAGAGGGAAATTATATGCAAGTGTCTAAGAATCAAATTAACATTTCTTATCAGCGTATAGACAGTTTTTTGGAGGAATACGTTTTAGAACAAAGAGTTAATCAAGATACTTATAAATTTCTTTTGAATTCATTTCCTGTAGAGCCAGGATTCTTTGGTATTCCTAAGGTCCACAAAAATGTTTTAACGCCTCCTTTTAGGCCAATTGTAACGGCCGGTGGATCTAAAATTCTCAACCTGTCGATTTTTGTGGACAAAATGGTGAAACACGTTGTAGAAGGAATACCCCCACCTTATTAGGGATTCTTGGGATTTTTTAGGTCAGTTAAAATCAGACCTTTGTTTAACTGGGGTCATCTTCTTGATCATTGATGTCCAGGATTTGTTTTCTTCTATTCCTAAAAATGAGGGTTTGGAAAATTTTGAAGAAATGCTTTTTACTTGTTCCAACTTGTCACATGATCAAGTTAGTCTCATTTGTGAGATTATGGCCCTGGTTTTAGATAGTAATTATATATATTTTTGAAGAGCAGTATTATCAGCAAATCAAAGGAGTTGCTATGGGGGCAGCTTGTGCCCCCATATATATGCAAATATTGTTTTATTGGGATGGGAAATGGAACATATTTTTAAAAGTAGATTTTATTCTGACATTTTGTTGTATTGTAGATTCTTGGACGATGTTTTTATGTTGTGGAAAGGTGACAAAAATGATATTCCAAGCTTCATTGAATAGTTGAATGGTACAACCAATTATTTAAAATTTACTTATGAATATCATGATACTGAGATAAATTATTTAGATACTGTTATATCTAAGGGGGCAGAAGGTTTTAGATTTAGGGTGTATCTGAAGAAAACATTTTGCAATGTGTATCTCCATTTCAACAGTCATCATCCCCTTTTTCAGAAAAAAGTATCGTTAAGGGACAGGCCATCAGAATTGCTCGGATGACTTCTAATAAAGATGATGTGAATCATGAATTCAATATATTAAGAGATATGTTTATGGACAGAGGGTATCAACCGGAGTTAGTGGAAAATATTTTACAAGGGGTTCTCCAAGAATGGGGATTAAAATATAAACCATTATTGGGTAGAGGGTCCCCTGAGATCCACAGTATCAATGTAGGTACCAACATTGCTTCGATAGATAATTTCACCCAAGCTTGTGTTATTCAATATAGCCCTTTATATAGGGGCATAAAAAATATTTTAAATAAAAATTGGATTATTTTCAGAACTAATGATGAAATATTCCAAGCAGTAGGGAAGAAGCCCCTTTTTTCCACCAAGGTGGGGCGTAATTTGAAGTCTGTTCTAGAAAATAATTCTAATATTGGTATTTCCAACGAGGATGAAGATACTAAAGCATGCGGACATTGTTTTATTTTACAAGTACCTAGTGTGATGTTAAACAATAGGACTAGGGATACTGTGTTTAAGTTTTCAGGCAGTTGTATAGGGCAAGTACCTGACAAAAACTCATAACACAGCCCTTTACAGTTCCTAGAGGTGGCCATACTCCTGGTAGTACTTCTGTACTTTACTGACTACATTGAAGGCTCCAGGTATAGAATAATTGATATGCAAATAAAGTTAGTATATTTGGCTAATTGTAATACCTGTATGGTATTTTATGTTGGAAAGACTGAAAGGGCTCTTAAGTCCAGAATTTATGAACATCTGTACGATATAAAAAGGAAAAGGAGACTAATGCTTTGTATAGAGACAGTAAAGTGTGTATAAATTTTCTTCTGTCAGGGAGAGTTCTGTGCTTTTCCATTGTCTTGTTAGTCTTTTTTGCAACTAGAATAATAATATGCCTTTGCATGCTTATGCCAGCCCCACTCCTGGACTTTTTGTTCCCATCATCACTTAATTCTTGCCACTGCTTGACACTTGTTCAGCGTCTCTGGCTTGTTGATGAGGATGGAATTCTTTAAGTTTTCAGGCAGTTGTATAGGGCAAATACCTGACAAAAACTCATAACACAGCCCTTTACAATTCCTAGAGGTGGCCATACTCCTGGTAGTACTTCTGTACTTTACTGACTACATTGAAGGCTCCAGGTATAGAATAATTGATATGCAAATAAAGTTCCCCTGTACATTCTGTGATTCACAAGTAGGGGTGGGGAGGTGTGGCCTAATGGTTAAAGTGTTTAACAAGGGATAATTGGCTAGGCTTAAAATGACTCACAAGGGCAGTTAGCTTAATACTAATCTATGAACCTATTAAGTCTCTGGTAATAATTTTCTGTTAGACTCCTTTCAGGAGCTTAAGATTTACAACCCTTCCTGTCCAAGAAAATAACTACATGTTGTAAGGAGCTTTGATGGATAGCTAGAAGCTTTCTAGAAACTTAAGGAAGGAAATAACTACAATATCCTTATATTCTGTCAGTCCCAGAAGAAGAGAGACACTGTAGTCATGCCATGAGACAGTTTGCAGAGTGGTGTGCAGGTTCAAAAAGAAGGTTTGCTGCTTCTCTGAACTGACTGATAGAGCCATAAATTATTTAATTCTCTTCAAACAATACTAGGTGCATTTTATGAAAGTTTTTTTTTGTAATTTCACAGAACAAGTAAAAAACTGTTACTAGATGTCTCAAGCCTCATTAATTTGAAATCAGCCAAAATATTTTGCATGCAGACTTTAAGGAACTTACTCCTATTGATAAATTAGAGAACGTCTAAAGAAGCATTAGGCACAGATGATGATTACATGCCTTTTACAGTAAGCAAATCCACCGGAGCAGTCCCAGGACTGAACCCTGAGGTACTCCACTTGTCTGGAACTGGATTTGGAGTCGGTTACTTTTACAGTGTGGGTTCTGTCAGTAAGCCAGTTGGCAACCCATCGAGTGACGTAGGGATTAATGTAAGTTTATCTATGATTCCAGAGTGGTGGATGGTGTCAAAGGCCTTGGGTAAGGTCCAGATAGGCTGTGTGGACCGCTTTACCCTCGTCCACGGCTCTGGAGACTGATTTGAAGAAGTCAGTCAGGTTCAGGAGACAGTGATTGGCCTTTCACGAACCCAAACTGGATTGGGTCCAGTGTTTGAAGGTTGCCAATGTCTTTGTTTATAATTTCCATGATAATACGTTCCATGGCCTTGCAGATCAGGCTCATCAGACTGATGGGGTGGTTGTTCCCGGGATCCAAGGTGGATCCCCCCCTTGTGGAGTGGGATAACTGTAGCTGTGTGCCACTCACTGGGCACAAAGCCTGAGGTGAGGCTATGATTAAACATGACATGACACTTAGGTGAGGTGCCAGTTCATTTTGTAGTTCATGTAGTACACAGCCCGGGATGTCATCTGGTCCCATGGATGCTGTATTCTTAGCTTTGGAGAGTGCATTTTTTACCTGTGTGGCTGTTATTACTGGAATTTGGCATTCTTCCGGTATTAAGATGGGCCATTTAGGGGGTGAGAGGGGGGTGAAGTTAGCACTGAATCGATCTGCCAAGATATTGGCAATATCCTTGGGATCAGTATATTTAATGCCATTCTGTTGTAGCTCAGAGCAGATCTGAGCATTGCCATTTAGATTATCGACATAGTTATAGAATGCCTTGTGGTTGTCTTTGGAATTTTTTGCAATTTTATTTTCGTAACTAGCTTTGGAGGATTTTATGAGGGATCTCAGCTTTTTACTGAGGCTGGTAAGGGAGTTTTTTGCATCCTGGGATTTTCCTCTTTTCTGCAACAGTTTCTTCCTTTAGTTGTACAGTTTGTTTATGGCAGCGGACCACCAGATGGGCATCCTTTTTTGGAGGAGAGCATCTTGATTCTATTTGGGATGGCATGATTCATGCACAAGTGGATGTGCTCATACAGTGCCTTAGTGTAGGATTTAGCAGTTGAACTTTCAGTTCCCGTCTGTGTGGGTGTCATGAGGTTTGTCACTTCTGACTCGAGTAGCATGAAGTTGGCTTTGGAGAAGTTTTTTTACTGAGGTTTCCTTACTGAGGGGTGGGGGAGGGTTGTGGATGTCAAGGGTGATTGTATCTTAATATTTTCCAGTATGTTTAGAAAGGTATAGTGAGAATCTTGGGGTATGGTGGGGGATCTGTAGCAAGCTACAGTTTGGATTGCAGTCTTACCTAGTGTTAGTTGCACCTGGAGAATTTCAGACGCATTGTGTTGGGCAACGAGACTGCTGTTGTGAATATCCTTGGTGAATATGGACACTCCTCCACTTTTAGTGTTTTGGTCCTGGTTTGGTGGCTGATAAGTATGGTAAGAGTTGTAGCCTGGTATTGCAGTGGTGTGCTCTGGAGCCTTGAACCAGGTCTCAGTTACTGCACAGATACCGATGTTCTCCATTTTTTGGAGTGCCTCGTGAGAGTGCATTTTGAGGTTTAGACTTCTAGCATTGAGTAGCACTACCTGCAGATTTTGCATGCTTGTACCTGTTATGGTGGTGGTTTTGTCCTTTGAACTTTGCCTAAAAAAAGGCACTATAGGGGTGGCAGGAGCCTTAGCCAGTAACCTGAATCCCAGGGGCGATAGGTGCAGACCATCTCTAGCAAAGCATAGTGGTCTGTCGATCATGTCATCCCAGGCAGACAGATACTGGATCCCCTTTGAATGACACCAGAAGCTTAGCCAATTGTTGAAGTCGCTCATTTTGTCTTTATATTGTGGTATCATTCTGGGCGAAGGCAGGATGCTACTCAGGGCTAAGGTCATACCTGCCTGGGCCACATGATCCGAGAGCTCTTCCATGTCTCTTTTCATGTAGTCCAGGGATGTACATCTCAAGTCATTCACTCCAACATAGACAATGACAGAGTCATATTTGTACTTGTTGTGGTGACTTGAGTGCATGCGTTATGTGGTGGATCTTGGCACCCGACAGGCAGCTGACTGTAATTTTCTCCTTGTTCAGCCTGATGAGTGGGACATCAGTGTGCCTGACTGTAGAGTCACCTATGACTAAAGTGTTAGGTACGTTGTCTTGCCTTAGGAGCTGTTGCTGGGTGGCACACTGGTGTTGTGAGCTATGTGACACTTTGGTTGTGATTGGTGTTTGTTTGAGTTTCAGCTTCAGAGGTCCATGTTGCTTGGGCAGGTTACAGTTAAGGGCCTCCGCATATGTGGATTTAGTGTTGCTATGTGTGGGTGTTGGTGGTGTGGGTTTAGAAGGGCTGTGTGCTGCTTGAGGTGTAGTGCAGGTGTTAACCTTCTCCTCTTGACTGTCTAGCACAATCTTGGGTGGCGAGAGCTTTGCTTCCAGTATGGTTATGGAAGTCACCGAAAGCTGACCCTTGGACATGCCTGGTTTGGTGCTTTCTGTAAAGTACAGGAGCTATTTTCCCTTACCTTAGCAAGGTACTTTACAATTATAGGCTTAGTGCCTATGATTAATTTCTCATTAACAAGGAGAGTTGAGTGCTTGTATCAGTTTAAGGCTTCCTAGTGCTTTTTAGCAGGGATTAAAGCAAATGCTAGTCACAGGGATGCTTAAAGGTAAGATAAAAAAATGGTTTATCCTAAGAACTGCAGTGTGCACTAGAGCAGTTAGATGTGAAAGTAGGTAAGTTAAGTTTTACCTATCTAAAAAGTTAAACTTTAGTGGAGAGTCACTATTTTTAAAACAGCAAGACAGATTGAAAGGGGGTGGTCACTTTTGGTATTCTGGTACTATGGAATGCAGTAGGATGGCCAGGAAATTTATGTAGTTGAAGGGGAGTGATTTCACAAAATAATTTTGTGCTTACTCACACAAGCCAGTGAAAGCAGAGAGGAAATGAGGTATATGTTGAAATTAACACAAGAGGCAGGCAACTAGAAAGACAGTGGTATATTGCTTAAAATGCTGACTTGCTGAAACTTCTGTGTAATGTAAATATTTCTTTTAATGATTTGCTAATTTATTGTACTTTGTAAACCCTGAGCTGAGCCTGAAAATGGTCTAGTGAGATTTGTGCTGTACCCTGGCAAATCTTCTGATTTTGGCTGCTCCCGTTAGGGGTCACCACAGCGGATCAGCTGTTTCCATTTCTTCCTTTCCTCTGCATCTTGCTCTGTCACACCAACCACCTGCTTGTCCTCTCTCACCACATCCATAAACCTTATCTTAGGCCTTCCTCTTTTCCTGTTACCTGGCAGCTTCATCCTTAGCATATTTTTCCCAATATACTCTGCAGACCTCCTCCGCACATGTCCAAACCAACGTAATCTTGCCCCTCTGGCTTTGTCTCCAAACCTTCCAACCTGGGTTGACCCTCTAATATACTTATTCCTAATCCTGTCCATCCTCGTCACACCTAGTGCAAATCTTAACATCTTCAACTCTGCCACGTCAAGCTCTGACTCCTGCTTTTTTGTCAGTGCCACTGTCTCCAACCCATATAAGATAGCTGGTCTCACTACCCTCTTGCAGACCTTCCCTTTCACTCTTACTGGTACTTGTCTGTCACTAATCACTCCTGACACTCTTCTCCACCCACTCCATCATGCCTATACTCTCTTCTTCACCTCTCTTCCACACTCACCATTCCTTTAAACTGTTGGTACCAGGTATTTAAACTCATCCACCTTCGCCACCTCGACTTCCTGCATCCTCACCATTCCTCTATCCTCCCTCTCATTCATACACATATATTCTGTCTTAGTCCTGCTGACCTTAATTCCTCTTCCCTCTAGAGCATATTTCCACCTCTCCAGGGTCTCCTCCACCTGTTCCCTACTCTCACTACAGATCACAATGTCATCTGCAGACATCATAGTCCATGGGGACTCCTGTCTGATCTCGTCTGTCAACCTGTCCATCACCATTGCAAATAAGGAAGGGCTCAGAGCTGATCCTTGATGTAATCCCACCTCCACCTTAAATGCATCCGTCACTCCTAACTCAGACCTCACCGCTGTCACACTACCCTCGTACATATCCTGTACCACTCTTACATACTTCTCTGACACTCCTGACTTCCTCATACAATACCACAACTCCTCTCTAGGCACCCTGCCATATGCTTTCTCTAAATCCACAAAGACACAATGCAACTCCTTCTGACCTTCTCTGTACTTCTCCATCAACACTCTCGGAGCAAACATCGCATCTGCAGTGCTCTTTCCTTGCATGAAACCATACTGCTGATCACTAATCATTACATCCCTTCTTAACCTAGCTTCCACTACTCTTTCCCATAACTTCATGCTGTGACTGATCAGTTTAATCCCTCTGTAGTTACTGCAGCTCTGCACATCACCCTTATTCTTAAAAATCGGTACCAAAACACTTTTTCTCCATTCCTCAGGCATCCTCTCACTTTCCAAGATTTCATTAAACAATCTAGTTACTCCACTGCCATTTCACCTAAACACCTCCATGCTTCCACGGGTATGTCATCTGGACCAGCAGCTTTTCCATTCTTCATCCTCTTCATAGCTATCCTTACTTCCTCCTTGCTAATCCACTGCACTTTATGACTCACTATCCACACATCATCCAACCTTCTTTCCCTCTCATTCTCTTCATTCATCAGCCCCTCAAAGTACTCTTTCCATCTGCTCAACACACTCGCCTCGCTTGTGAGTACATTTCCCTCATTATCCTTTATCACCCTTATCTGCTGCGCATCTTTAATAGCTCGGTCCTTCTATCTAGCCAATCGGTACAGGTCCTTTTCTCCCTTCTTAGTGTCCAACCTTTCATACACCTTATCCTTAGCCTTTGCCAACTCTCTCTCTTTGCCATGCACCTCATCTCCTTCTACTCTTGTCTACTTACTTCATCTGTCTGCCAATCCCACTTCTTCTTCGCCAACCTCTTTCTCTGTACACTCTCCCTGTATTTGCTGTACCCTGGCAAACAAGTAACTAAATAAAATTAAAAAAAAAAGTCTTTCACAGCACATTGCTGTTTTTGCAATAAGGCTATGTTTTGCATCCACATGTGATATGTCTAAACCTTCAAGTGCTATGGATTTTTTGGTCTGGTTTGCTCTATTTTCCCCTGACCATCAGCTCCCCAGCACCCACAGTGATCCATTTGCTCCCTTGGTGAGAGTTTTTATGGCTCATTCCTTGCTGTTGTATGAATCCAGAGAGCTATATGTGCAGATGTATGTAATTTTCTTATTGACAGTCACCTTCCCAGTCATGTCCAGTAAGTACTCCAGGAAGGCATGCAGTGGGTGTAACACAGGACTGTAACTCACTCACTCATTTTCATGAGTAATATAAGCTCATAGATGATCCCGACTACCTAAAGTACATCATACCTATTTCTCTGATCTCCGCCAGGGATCCAGTAAACATTGTGCCCTGCATATGTGCCTCACCCCTTTCCTCTGAAGTGGGGAAGTGAGCTCAGTACCTTCAGTCATTTCATAAGTGTGTAGTAGGCTAATGGCCCTGGACCCTTTACAAGCCTAGCCCATAGAAGTGCCCTCGCATCATGCCACTCGATGTTAGTTCCCAGTGCCTCTGTCAAGTAGAGCCAGTGGAATGATCCCCAGGGTAAACTTTCTATTTCCCATCCACTTGTCAAGATTTCTGTTGGAGAGTCAGTGAGGTGCTCTGCTTGACATGTATGGGAAGTTTATTCCAGAGCATGGGGAGTCTGTGGGTTATGAACCTGTCCCTCCAGATTGATGATCTTCATGTTTCACTGTTGCAGTCATCACATTTGGGTTATCTGTTTGCAGTAGCCCTCAGTCGGCCTGATAGTCTTGGGTCCTGCGTCAGTTGCTGTCTCATCTTCCATGACAGGTAGTCAGGGGTATAAAGCATGCAGCCGATGCCAATACATCCGTCTTTCTTGCCGTGCAGTGCCAGAAGCAGTTCGCAAGTGCCGGTTGGCCGACTCCTGAAATTTCTGTTTTCGAGTTTCCGAACCGAAGTCTTCAACTAAAGCTAAGTACCCCATTGGGGAAACTTTTTCTTGCTCTAAACCGATGTCAGTAAAAGTCAATAATTGTATTTCTTGTGGAAAGCAAATACCTCATAAAGATTTTCATTCGTACTGTATTCCTTGCCTAGGCCCTGACCACGACATACCTTGCTGTCGGTTTTGTGCCTTATTTAAGCAACAAACTAGTCGTCATTTGTATATTTACGCTTCTAAATATTTTGGTACTCTGTTCAATTATCCAGATATGTCTTCGGTAAGCCATCCGACTACCGACATTCCGAAAAAACGCAAAGATAAAGACAGAGATAGGCCAACAACGCTTCTCCTCAACCAGTTGCCAGATCGCCGGTACTCAGTGAGGTGCTTTCGCAGCCCCTGATACCCGCTACTTCAGATTCGCAGGCCTCTACTGAGACCCATTCGGAATCTGGTATGCCACGAGATGCTTCAACTGTGGAACCTGCGGATGTCTCTACCTTGGATGGGTCCGGAGCCACTGTGCAGGCACCGGCTTCTGAGGGTGTATTCAGGCCTACTGACTTGCATATTAAACCAACGCCATCTTCTTCTTCAAGGCCTAAAACTCGAACCATGCCTAGAAAACCGATGCCCAGACCGCATGGTCAGGCCTCTATGCCTAAAAAACAAATGATAAGAATGGCTGAAGACCTTATTACTTTAATCAGGGGAAACCAACCTTCCACCTCTGAGAGACCTAGGACTGAATTGGTTTATGATACTTCTGATCAGGATTCTGAAATTTCTGATGTCCTTCAAGGATGCATCTGCAGTCATAACATATGGGTTGTCCTGCCTCAGACAGCCCTCGGTCGGCCGGATTCCAAAGTCTGGGTCTGGCCTCGGCTGATGTCGCACTTCACCCGACATCATAGCTCCTGGGGTATAAAGGCATCAGCCGACTCCATTTTCCTCAGTCTTTCTTGCTGCGCGGTGCCCGAAGCAGAAGCTGTTCGCAAGTGCCGGTCGGTCAGATCCAGAGATTTCAGCTACCGAAGACTTCTAAAAAAGCTAAGTACCCCGTTGGGGACTCTTTCTTGCCTCAGCCGATGTCAGAAAAAGTAAATAATTGTTTAACTTGTGGGAAACAAATACCTCATAAGGATTTCCATTCTTACTGCCTTCCTTGCTTAGGCTCAGACCACAACGTATCAGCTTGTTTAGCCTGTGCCTCCTTCAACCGACGGACACTTAGACGTCGGTCGGAGTTTGCAGAAGAGTTTTTTGGTCCCGCTTTTGCATATAAAATGCCGTCGGACACTCCGACTACTCATTTAGCTAAAAAATGCAAGGAAAAGGACCGACACTCGCGGCCCACGGTTTCGGCTGAAACCACGGTTAGGCCTACCGCGAGTGTCTCGGTTTCGGCTGAAACCGAGTCCTCGGTTCTTCCTTCGGCCGCAAGCATGCCTCCGACGACCGAGGCCTCAGAGGCCCCGGCTGAGTCGTCTACAGAAATTCCTACTGAAGAAGCAGGCACACAAGAATTGTCCGACACCATTCCGTTGGACATTTCTACTCCTGCACGTGGGGCAGCTAGACCCCCTGCTTCTATGTCTATTAAGGCCTTCTCCAGGGCTAAAGCAGCTAAACTTTCCAAGGCCTTACCTACAAAAGCTCCCCCTCACAGACCTTCCTCAAGTTCTCAGATTCTCAGCCTCGCTGAGGACCTTATTTCTTTGATCAGGGGATCCCAACCTCACCCAGACAGGGCCTCACAACCCCCTCCTGAAAAAAGGCCTAAGACTGAACCCCCTGAACCTCTTTCCTCTGACTATTCCTCGGATGGATCAGATTTATCAGACCATCAGGAAGGACCATACTCACCTTATGAGGATTCGGATGCAGAAGACTCCATTCCTTCTGCCTCCCCCCCAGAAGAATTTTCATTTGGGGAAACTCTACATTCAATGAGGGAATATTTCCAATGGCAGGGTCAGGATTTTTCTGATTCTAGGAAAAGGCTAAGGACTTTTTTTACACTTACCACAGCATAGGCCTCTAGCCATACCACCTGTACTATCAGTTGTTGATGATGCATACAATGATGCCTGTTCAGCCCCTGATTCTCTTCCCCCGGCCCCTGCCAAACCTGACAGATATTACAGGGTCCCGGATTCTCATTTCCACTTGTACAAGGCCCACGCTGCAGACCCAGAAACCATTTCTCAGGGCACCAAGGGTGTTGCAGCTGCTTCTGCCAAAAACCCCCTACCCTCTGAGAGAGAATCAAGAGCATTAGAGAGATGGGGTAAAAAAGTTTATACATCTGCTACTCTTTCTGCCAGGGCTTTAAACTGTCAATTTCACATGATACAGTACCAGGAATTTTTGTTAGATCAGCTGAATAAAAAGCTTTCCTCTCCTGAACCTTTAGACCGTAAGTCCCTTCAGGAGTTGGTACACAATTCTCAGCAGGTCAGTAATCATTTCTTAAAATGTGGCTATGATGCACTGGAGGCTTCATTTAGATCAGCTATGACTGGAGCAGTAACTCGAAGGCATGCCTGGCTAAAAGAGCAATCCTTGCCAGACCATGTCAAGGCTAAACTCCTAGATGCTCCAATGGAGAAACAAAGTTTATTTGGCTTCCCTGCACAGGAGGTACTAAATAAAGTGGAAGAAAAAGCAAAATCTGTGCAAACAGTCAAGGATTTTCTGCAGGTCCAACCTCCGAGGTTCAGCAGAAATTGGCCTTCAAAGAATTGGTCCTTTCCAGACACCACCAGAGCATAGAGAGGCAGAAATAGACGCCAAAGAGGCAGAGGTCAATCAAGGGGTGCCTACAGGGGCCGTCAGTGGCAACCTGACAACCAGAGGAGTGCCTCCACAGCTGCGACTGCAACCACTTCCACAGGACAGACACAATGACTTGGCTCTGATTCCGCCTACCAGGGAACAATTGGAAGCACCCTTGGGCGGAAAGTTAGCTTTATTTTCAAAAAACTGGCATTGCATTACAAGAGACAAATGGACTTTGCAAACAATAGACAAAGGCTACAGGTTTCACTTCCACACTTTACCAAAAAAGAGAGGAATGCCAAACCTTCCACCAAGCCAGAAGTCAGAGGCTCTAAAACAAGTCATCAACTTACTAAGGATGAGAGCAATAGAAAAGGTACCATCTATGGAACAAGGCCAAGGATTTTACTCCAGACTATTCCTTGTACCAAGAAAAGAAACTCAATGGAGGCCTATTCTCGACTTGTCCGCACTGAGCACATATCTCATTGTATCAAAATTCAAGATGCTGACCCTACAGCAACTTCTTCCCATGTTGGGCAAGGAGTCTTGGCTGGTGACTCTAGATCTCAAGGAGGCATACCTGCACGTCCCTATACGGCCAGATTGCAGAAGACACCTCAGATTTCTTGCAGGATCAGAGCATTATCAATTCTCAGCATTGCCCTTTGGCTTATCTACTGTGCCCAGAGTATTCACGAAATGCCTGACATCAGTAATTGCACATTGCAGGCTTCAGGGAATTCAAATCTACCCATACCTGGACGACTGCCTAATACAAGTGGACAACAAGACAAAAATAATAAAGGATTTGGCCTAAGTCATACAACTGCTGCAAGCTTTGGGATACACAGTCAACATACAGAAGTCAAGACTAGTGCCATCTCAAAGGATAACATTTTTGGGTGCAGAACTGGACACAATAACTCAGATGGCTTTTCTCACAGAAGAAAAACAAAAACAACTTCCAGTCTACTTCATGGCATTGACAAGACAAACTCAGCTTACTGCAAGGAAAGTCCTGCAGGCCCTGGGTTACATGGCATCCTGCATACTCTTGATACCACATGCCAGACTGCATATGAGGAAATTACAATGGTACCTAAGAAATGTATGGTCTCAACACAGACACAGTCTAGAAACCATGATACCAATCATTCCATGCCTGAAAAAGGAATTCCTATGGTGGGCTCAGGCCTGCCAGACCAACAGAGGGTTGCCTTTCCACAAACCACAACCAAAGCAGACCATCACCACGGACGCCTCAGACCTAGGCTGGGGCGCACACATGGAAGACAAGTGTATCCAAGGCCTATGGACCCAAGACCAGCTGAATCTACACATAAATCTAAAGGAGATGCTGGCAGTGAAGCATGCAATAGAGGCATTCAAATCATTCCTTCAGCAAGGACACCTGCTGATAAGGACGGACAATACCACAGTCATGTGGTACATCAACAAACAGGGAGGCACGCATTCCTACCCTTTATGCCGGATGGCAATGGAGCTGTGGAACCTAGGCCTGAATCTCAACATTCAACTGCAGGCCAGATTTGTACCAGGAAAAGAGAATTCACTAGCAGACAAATTAAGCAGAACTACCATGGATGCTCACGAATGGATGCTGCATCCAGATATCTTCAAAACCATAACAAAGAAATGGGGAATGCCAGAAATAGACCTGTTCGCCTCCCCACTCAACCACCAACTGAAGAAATTCTGCTCAAGAGAATACCACCCACAAGCCTGAAGGGTGGACTCCCTTTCTTTCAGCTGGAAGGCCCTGACAGTTTATGCCTTCCCACCTCTCCCATTGATGTACAAAGTTCTACTGAAGATCAGGGAGGAACAGCCAAAGGTAATTCTGATAGCTCCAGACTGGCCAAGGCAACATTGGTATCCGCTACTGAGAAGCATGTCTCGGACGAACCCATGGCCTCTACCTCTATGGCCTTTACTTCTAACACAGAGCAACTACAAGACCCTGCATCCAAACTTGAAAACGCTGCAGCTAACTGCCTGGAAAATTGCATAAAGCAAAACCAACCTGCTTTATCTCAGAGGGTCAAGGACATTATCCTGGAGGCTCGCAGACCCTCCACAAGGAAAACATACTCAGCCAAATGGAAGAGATTCCTCATTTGGAGTGCATCAAAGGGAACAGATGTCACGCTTGCAAACCTAGCACACATCCTAGAATACTTAGCAGAACTGTTCCACAATGGCCTGTCCTATTCTTCCATTAAGATTCATGCTTCAGCAATTTCAGCAGAGTACAACATGGATCCTCCTATCTTCTCTCAACCTCTCCTCAGACAATTTCTAAGAGGGATCAAAAATGTAAAACCTCCAAGGAAACCACCTCTGCCTGCATGGGATCTCAATTTTGTGCTGGAAAAATTAACACTTCCCCTTTTGAACCAGCTGCATCAGCAGACTTACAGTTCTTATCTTGGAAAACTGCCTTCCTTCTAGCAATCACTTCAGCAAGAAGGGTATCCGAGTTACAGGCATTAATGGCAGTACAGCCTTTCCTTATCTTTCACCAGGATAGAGTGTCTCTGAGAACCAATCCTACTTTCATGCCAAAGGTGGTATCCAGGGTATCCTTGAACCAAGCTATTCATTTACCTACGTTCTTCCCTAACCCACAGAACAGGGGGGAAAAGCTACTACACACCTTAGACGTACATAGACAACTGCGCTACTACCTGGACAGAACTAAGACCAGCAGAAAAACTGACCAGCTTCTGGTAGTATATGCAACAGGAGTGCAAGGAAAAGCAATTTCCAAACAGACAATTTCAAAATGGATAGGAAATTGCATTCGATTCTGTTACTCTTTTCATGGAAAGACAACTCCTGAAAATATCAGGCCTCACCCCACAAGGGCTACAGCCACCACTACAGCTTTTCTACAAGGAGTGGCTACCAAAGACATTTTAGAAGCTGCTACTTGGAGCTCCATGCATACATTTGCCAAGCATTACAATCTTCCTTTATATTCCAGATCCCGAGCAGGCTTTGCAACTGCAGTTTTACAAGGGATCTTAACTACACCATCTTTATCTTAGTGCCTCCTCCCCCAGTTTGGCTATGGTATTCTACCCATATGTTATGACTGCAGATGCATCCTTGAAGGACATAGTACAGTTTTGTACCTACCATAAATGTAGATGTCCGATAGGTATGCATCTGCAGTCAGGATTACCCACCCTGCTTGGGCTCTGTGGTATTCCTAGGGTGCTTACCCCTCTTTCAGCTAGCTGGGGGAATCTATTATGGTGTATTTGTTTGTATGTATGTATATATATATATATATATATATATATATATATATATATATATATATATATATATTTTGTTTGCTACTGTTTGGAATTTTCAGCATTTATCCAAATTTAGCCTTCCTAGAGGGCACCTGGCATCTGGGGCAAGAAACACTGAGGAAAATGGCGTCGGCTGATGCCTTTATACCCCAGGAGCTATGACGTCGGGTGAAGTGCGACATCAGCCGAGGCCAGACCCAGACTTTGGAATCCGGCCGACCGAGGGCTGCCTGAGGCAGGACAACCCATATGTTATGACTGCAGCTGCATACCTATCGGACATCTACATTTATGGTAGGTACAAAACTGTACTTTTCCTCTAATGACCAGGATTTACCCTTATCTACCTATGAGGATTCTGATGCAGATGACTCTATTTCGTCTGCTTCTCCCCCAGAGGATTTCTCTTTTGGTGAAACCTTGCATACTCTTAGGGAGCATTTTCGTTGGGAAAGCCAAAATTTCTCAGATTCTAAAAAGAGGCTTGGGGATTTCTTACCCCTGCCCCCAGCACAGGTCTTTAGCTATCCCTCCTGTACTAGATATTGTTGATGATGCCTTTTCGGAATCTAGTTTGGCCCCTGACTCTTTACCTCCTGCTCCCAGAAATAATGATAGATATTACAGGGCTCCTGACTCTCACAAGTTCCTTTTTAAAAATCCTACTGCAGATCCTGAGACCATTTCACAGGGACCCAAGGGCATTAAGGTTACTACTGCCAAAAATCCTACCCCCTTTGACAGAGACTCCAGGACACTGGATAGATGGGGTAAGAAGGTATACACTTCTGCAACCTTGGCTGTTAGGGCCGTAAATTGCTAGTTTCATATGTTAAAGTATCAACAGCATATTATTGGATTGCTTAAACAGAAAATGATGTTGATTCCTGATTGTGCTGAAAATAGGGATTTACAGGATTTAATGCATTCTGCTGAACAGGTTGGAAAACATACTTTGCAATGTGGTTTTGATTCACTAGAGGCATCTTGCAGGGCTGTTGTCACTGGGTCTGTACTTAGAAGGCATGCTTGGTTAAGGAGCAATCCTTGCCAGATCATGTTAAAGCCAAATTGCTGGGTGCTCCCTTAAATCAGGGCCACCCGTTTGGCAACAAAGCGGAAGAAGTTCTTAAAAAGATGGAGGAAAAAGCTAAATCTATGCAAACTGTTAAAGATTTCCTATAAGTACAGCCTCCAAGATTTGGTAGGCATTGTCAGTCTAAGAATTGGTCGTTTTCTGCCTCTTCCAGGCCTTCTCAGTCCAAACCCAGAACCAGCATAACACCCAGGCTTCAGTCCCCGGGTACGCACAGGACTAAGCAGTGGGGGGCTCTCACTTCCAAATCAGGGAGTAGTAAGACTCCCCCTATGGTAGAATGTCTCAGTGACTTAACTTTAAAACATCCAAGCACTTCTCAACTGACTGCTCCTTTAGGGGAAAGATCGCTTTGCAGGCAAAAAAATAGGAACTCATTACCCAGGACAAATGGGTTTTAAATGTTTCCCAAGGATACAAATTTCAGTTCCACACGTTACCAACCCCAAACGGTTGGCCGGCTCTACCCCCAAATTAGTGGGCAGTCTCTAAAGCAAGTACTCTCTCTCATTACAGCCGAGTGACGTCTCCAGGCATTTCTGCAGTTACCTAGGTTCATAGGTTCATACTAGGCTATCTGCCCGAGGGCATTTACAAGCCTAGCCCATAGTTTTGTGGCTTACGCCACCCCTTTAGTATGGGGAACTATACCCATTATTTTGCTGTGCCTCTGTCGAGCAGTGACACTGAGGTAATCCCTGGGGTATATCTGCGATCTCCCATCCATTGGTCAAGATTTCTCTTGAACAAGGCCAGCGAGGTGCTCTGCCTCACATATACCGGGATTTTATTCCACAGCATAGGGAGTCTTTGGGTGATGAATCTATCCCTCCAGCATGTCCTATTGATAGCCGTGTCGAGGTTTAAGTGTCCCGCCCTTGTGGCTCTGACGGATCTAGATTTTTTGAGGTGAAGCATATTCATCAAATCTGGGTTTGACATGGCCTTGTATGTTAGGCAAAGGTCACCTCTGAGCAAGCGTGGCGACTGAATAGAGCTGGAGTTCTTTCAGTCGGGCAGCATAGGACAGATGTTTGAGACCCTTTATCCTTTTGGTGAGGAACTTTTGTGGCCTCTCCAGCTGCTGCAAGTGTCGGGTCAGATACATTCCGAATGGGGCATTGTACTCAATCATTGGTCTGATGAGTGATGAGTATAGGGAGACTATGACCTCCCTTGATCTAGATGAGAATCCCTTCATGATAAGGTGGGCAATGTAGAAGGTCTTCCTAACTACTTTAGCTACATGGGTGTCGAATGACAGACTACTATCAACCTGGGTCCCCAGGTCCCTGATAACTTCTTCTGTGCTCAGTGGATTGCCACCTATTTGGTAGCTAGGGGTAACCTTGTTTTTCCCGAAGGGTATGACTATGCATTTTTGGCATTTAACTTTAGGCCATGGCTCTGGCACCAGTTATCCGTTTCTGTGAGACCCTTCTGAAGGATATCTGTGTCAGATGTGTTTTCTACTATGGCCAGTTTGCAGTCATCTGCAAACTTTGTCAGCCATAACCCTCCTGTGTTTGCTTGTACTTGGAAAAGTAGATGCCAAACAAGAGTGGGCCCAGGACTGAGCCCTGTGGTACACCACTTGTGACAGGCTTTGAGTCTGACATGGCGCCAGCAACTCTGACCCTGTGGGTTCTGTCACTCAGCCAGTTTGCAACCCATTTTGTGATGTATGGGTTAACATTTAAGCTGATGAGTTTTTCAATGATACCCGAGTGGGGTATTGTATCAAAGGCCTTCGCCAGATCGAGGTAGGCTGTATGGACTGCCTTTCCTCATCAATGGCTTTGGTGACTGTTTCAAAAAGTCAACCAAGTTTAGAAGGCATGATCTGCCTTTGACAAAGCCAAACTGGGATGGATCCAAAGTCTGCAAATTCCCTATGTCTTTATTTATGAGGTCCATTATGATCCTCTCCATGGCTTTGCAGATAAGGCTTGTCAAGCTAATGGGCCGGTAATTTCCAGGGTCGGTGGAGGCACCGCCTTTGTGAAGTGGGACCACAGTTGCAGTGCGCCACTCCTGGAGTGCGTATCCAGAGGTAAGACTATGATTAAACAGCTGTCCTAGCTGTGGGTTTAATTCCTCGTTGAGTTCGTGGAGCACACAGCCGGGTACACCATCAGGTCCCATGGATGCTGTGTTTTTTGCTTTGGTGTGGAGTTCTCACTTGGGCGTTGGAGATGTTTGGGGGCTGCAATCGCTTGGTATAGATATCTCTCCTTTGGGGAGGGGAGAAGTTTGCACTGAACCTGTCAGCCAGTATGTTGGCAATGTCTGTAGGATCAGTAATCTTCACATCATTTTGAACTAGTTCTGAGCATATCTGGGAGTTTCCTCCCAGGTTTCTAACATAGCTAAAGAAGGCCTTATGATTGTCTTTTGAGTCTTTAGCTATTTTTCTCTCAAAATTTGCTTTGGATGATTTTATGAGAGCTCTTAGTTTTTACTTATAGTGATCAAGGGTGTCTTACCTTTAAGGATTTTGCTCTATCTTGTAGTAGCTTCCTCCTTTTGTTGTAGAGTTTGTTTATGGCTGGGGTCCACCAGACTGGACGCTTGCCATTGGTACAAAGAGTCTTTGTTTTGCTTGGGATTGCCTTATCCATGCAGTCCTGCAGGTGCTGGTAGAAGGCATTTGTAAGTGATTCAGCGGCTTGAGTACTGTTTTCCGCCGGCTCGGGGGCCTTAAAGGAGACCACACTAGTCTTTAGAAGTGTGAAGTCGGCTTCCGAGAAGTTCTTTTGTGTGGTCTTTTTTTTTGGAGGGGGGGGAGGGATGAGGACCTCCAGCGAGATTAGTTTGTGATCTGATCTCACCAGTGAGGGGTATACTTCTGGTGTTGAACATTGTGCTCCCATGTTCGTGATGATGAGATCAAGTATGTTTTCTCCTCTTGTGGGGATGGTGACTAGTTGTTCCATGGCATTTGAGTTTATGAATTCCAGGAACTTTTGGGCTAGGGTGTTTGGGCTTGAGTAGTGTTCCCAGTCTATATTAGGATAATTGAAGTCACCTAGTATGATGGTGTTTGGTGATACATTTATCCCCTCTAGTGTTTTCAGGAAGGCCATGTGAGGTTCCTGAGTTTGTGAGGGTGGCCTGTAACATGCTACAATTTGCAGAGCAGTCTTGCCTATGGTTAATTGCACCTGGATGGTCTCCGATGCATCGTGCATTGCCACCAGTCTTGAGGTGTGGGTGTCCTTGATGAATATGAATACCCCCCCCCCTTTCTTGGTATTGTCCGGATTTTGGGGCCGGAACGCATGATAAGAGGTAAAACCTGATAGTGCTGGGGTGCTCTCAGGAGCCTTGAACCAGGTTTCTGTCACTGCACAGACATCGATGTTCTCCATACTGAGAAGGGCCTCGAGTGCGTGCATTTTGAGATTTAGACTTCTGGCATTGAGCAGCATTACCCTTAGTTTTTTCCTTTTTTGTGTTCTAGGGTGGTAGGTTTAGAACTTGAGCCTTGCCTAAAAGGCACTATGGGGTGGCAAGAGCCTTTGCCAATATCCGGAATCCCAGGGTGACAGGTGCAAGCCGTCCCTTGCGAAGCAGCGTGGCTTGTCCAGCATGTCATCCCAGGCAGACAGACATTGGATCCCCTTTGAATGACACCAGAGTTTAAGCCAATTGTTAAAGCTGATCATCTTATCTCTGTGTTGTGGCATCATTCTTGGTGAAGGTAGGATACTGCTCAAGGTCAGGGTCATACCTGCCTGGGCTACATAATCAGAGAGCTCCTCAATGTCCCTTTTCATGTAGTCCAAGGAGGTACGTCTCAGGTCGTTTACACCAGCGTGAACAATGACTGAGTCGTATTTGTACCTGCTGTTGAGAGACCTGAGTGCTTGCGTTATGTGGTGGATTCTAGCGCCCGACAGGCAGCTTACTGTGACCTTCTCCTTACTCAGTCTGGTGAGCGGACGCCAGTGTGTCTGACTATGGAGTCACCAATGACTAGTGTGTTTGGCATTGTGTTTGGCCTTAAGGGCTGTGACTGTTTGACACTCTGACTGTGAGGTCTATGTGTTGCAGGTGTTGTGTTCTGAGGTGGTGGTTGTTTGGGTGTCTGCTTTGGTGGCCTCTGCTGTTTTGGTAGATTTTTGATCAGAGCCGCCGAGTATGTCTTTGTGTGTTTATGTGTATGATTTGAGGTTGTGATGGTACTATGTGAGACTGGGTCTATAGTGTGTGTGGTAACCTTCTCCTCCTGACTGGTCTTGCCAGTCCTATGTTGAGAGAGCTCAGCCTCCAGTTTGGCCGTATAGTTGCATCTCTCTCATGTATTTGTGTTTTGTGGGAGGAGGAGAGGGTTGTCTGTGTACATGAGGCAATTGTAACATTGCTTCAATATTCCCAGGTTCTCCAGCTGAGCAGGAGAGGACACTAGCAACTGATCCCTCGACATGCTAGAAGGACTAGACAAAAAAACTTTAAAAGAGATTCCGGGACGTGGGTGACCGAGAAATGGGGGTTTGCCTTTTTGGGGTGCTATCTATAAGAGTGCCGTATCAAGGTAATAAGTACTGTAGGAGCAAGTGCTAGGTTTAACAGATAGAGAAAAGTCTACTTGGAGTCAAGTAGAGATGATCTTTTTAGGTATTAGAGAAAGTGCTAGTAACAGGGATGCTTAAAGGTAAGATTGAAAAGAATGCACTCTGCAGTGTGCACTAGAGAAGTTAGATATGAAAGTAGGTAACTTGAGTTTTACCTGTTTAAAAAGTTAAGGTTTAGTGGAGAGTTACTATTTTTAAAACAGCAAGATGGACTGAAAGGGGTGGTTACTTTTGTATTTTGGTACTATGAAATACTGTAGGATGGCCAATAAATTTAAATAATTGAAGGGTGGGATTTCAAAAGTGATGGTTTTGTGATTACTCACATAAGCCAGTGAAAGTAGAGAGAAATGAGATATATGGTCAGATTAACATAAGAGGCGGGCAACTAGAAAGACAGTGGTATTTAACAAGACAACTTAAATGGGTGGGAGGGAAAAATTCTGCCTGACTCAGAACAGAGAGAGCTGTGGTCTCTTTGAAGTTTTAATATGCTGTTAAAACAGAATGCAAGCAAAACACAAGGTAAAGAAAACAAACTACAGTATTCAAAATATAGAAAGGCAATACAGAAATACAAAAATAACAGCAAACTAACCTTTCCTTCACAGCAAAGTGTAGCAGAGTCTGGATGAGCCTTTCTGGTAAAGCTCTGAAATGTTTTAGTTTACTCCTTAAATAGAAATTTTAGTTCCTAGCTCCACCCCCTCTGTTAACAAGTGATTAACCTTAAGTGACCTCTTCTGTCTTATGAATGAGTCCTTAATTAATCAGTTCTTATTTCTGCCTGACTCAGAACAGAGAGAGCTGTGGTCTCTTTTGAAGTTTTAATATGCTGTTAAAACAGAATGCAAGCAAAACACAAGGTAAAGAAAACAAACTACAGTATTCAAAATATAGAAAGGCAATACAGAAATACAAAAAATAACAGCAAACTAACCTTTCCTTCACAGCAAAGTGTAGCAGAGTCTGGATGAGCCTTTCTGGTAAAGCTCCTCCTACTGCTCCTCAAGGCGTCAAATATTGCCTGTTAATATTTGCATTAATAATTCCAAAGCCATGTTACTCACAAGGTATTGGAAAATTTTATCTTGAGGCATACATGATGGCAAATACAACTGTATTGATATATGACCTCTGTCAATGGATATTTGTTAAAAATGTAAGGTGATAACTTCAATTTTTAAATGCTGAAGCCACGCCCACTAGGAGTTAAAGGTACTCACTCAAAAGAGCTCTACTGGAGGGAATGAGCATAAAAGCTATTCATACTGTACCAAAAGAGGAAAAGGGACAAGGTTTCTACTCAAGACTTTTGTGGTGTCCAGAAAAGGCAGCTCATGGCGTCCTATTTTGGACCTTTCTATCTTAAACACCTTTTTGGTGATTCCAAAATTCAAGATGCTAACTCTTCACCAGTTGCTTCCTATGCTAGGCCAAGATGCCTGGTTGGCAACACTGGATTTAAAGGAAGCCTACCTGCACATCCCAATCATGGAATCTTGCAGAAGATGCCTACTCTTCAAAGCAGGCTATATGCACTGTCAGTTATCTGCACTGCCCTTTGGCTTATCTACTGCACCCAGGGTATTCACAAAGTGCCTAGCTCCAGTCATTGCATTTTGCAGGCAAAGAAATATTCAGATATACTCATACCTGGACAATTGTCTAATTCAGGCAGAAAGCCAGGACTTACTTTTGAATCATCTGGCATTTGTACAAAAGGTGCTAACTTGTCTGGGGTACACCATAAACGAAAAGAAATCACAGCTGGTACCCTGTCAGCAAATTATATTCCTGGGAGCAAGCTTGAACATAACTTCCCAGATGGCTTTCCTCACACCAGAGAAACAAATTCATTTGACAACTTACTTCAAACTAATGGCCACAAAAACTCTGCTGTTTGCAAGGCAAATACTGCAAGCCTTAGGGTTCATGGCCTCCAGCATTCTACTAATTCCATATGCAAGACTGCATATGAGGAAACTACAATGGTTTCTAAAAAGTGTATGGTGTCAACATTCTCAGGATCTGGAAGCAATGATTTCTATCATACCTTGCCTATGGTTAGAATTCCTTTGGTGGGCAGAGGCCTGCCACCAGAACAAGGGGCTACCATTCACTCTACCCCCTGCTGCCTAAATCCTAACAGATGCAGACTATGCATGGGGGGCTCACCTGGCAGGGAAGTGCATTCAGGGCAAATGGAACCCAAGTCAAATGCACCTGCATATCAATCAAAAATAAATGTTAGCTGTACAGAATGCTCTGACAGCCTTCAAGGACCATATTCTTCCAGGACAATTAATGTTAGACAGACAACACCACTGTTAATGTTGTACATAAACAAGCAGGCGGGTACCCATTCTTACCCCCTCTGCAAACTAGCCATGGCTCTGTGGAACACAGCCTTGAGCTACCAAGTGCATCTACAGGCCAGGAAAACTAAATACACTGGCAGACGAACTAAGCAGAAATCTCATGGACCCACACGAGTGGAAACTGGAACCAAAGACTTTCAACATGTTGGTAAACAAATGGGGAGCCCAGATGTAGACCTGTTTGCCTCCCCCAGAACTACCAATTGAACAAATTCTGCACAAGGACTCCCCACAAACAAGCTTGGAAAGTGGATGCTCTGTCCTTCAGCTGGAAAAATCTATCAGTTTATGCCTTTCCTCTCCAAAGTACTACTAAAGATCAAACAGGACGAACCAAGGATGATACTGATTGCACCAGACTGGCCACGCCAACACTGGTACCCCCTCTTGCGCAGTGTGTCACTGCTAGCCCCATGGCACCTGCCTAAAACCCCTACCCTGCTGTCTCAGCAGGAGAGACAGATTCTGCCCCCCCAGCTTCAAACCCTGAACCTGGCAGCCTGGCTAATTACCTAATCTGTCCTTTACCATCCCTCATTAAACAAGTGTTGGATGTCATTTTGGAGGCAAGGAGGTTTAATACTAGAAAATCTTATGCTGAAAAATGGAAAAGATTCTGTGCCTGGAACCATACTCAAGGGATGGCCACAGCAGTGCCCAGTTTACCTCAGATTCTTCAATACTTAACTGAGATGCTTCACAAGGGCCTTTCCTTTTCCTCCATCAAAATTCACCCCTCAGCCATTTCAGCTCATTACAACATAGAACCCACCTCTCTCTTATCACCCACTGCTTAAGCAGTTTCTCAGAGGGACCAGTGGTAATGAGGTTGAGGTCTCTGGAGCGTGTGGTGTGGAGGGATTGGGATTTCTTTAGCTGTAGCATTTCTAACAGAGCTGGGTCAGACATGGCTTTGTAAGTCGAGCAGAGATTGCCTCTTAGTTGACTATATGAGACAGAGAATATCTGGATTTTTATGAGTCTGTCCGTGTAGGACACGTGTTTAAGGACTAGGATCCTCTTTTTGAGTTACTTTTGTGGTCTTTCCAGCTGTTGCATGCGTCTAGTGAGGTACATGCCAAATGGGGCATTACACTGGATGACTGGCCTAATGCGGAAAGAGTAGAGAGAGATGATGATCTCTTTCTTCCTGGATGCAAAACCCTTGGTAATGAGATGTGCCACATAGAAGGGCTTTCTGACCACAGTGGCAATGTGGTAGTCGAAGGAGAGGTTGCTATCAACCTGCGTCCCCAGATCTATTATAATGCCTTCAGTGTTCAATGATTTCACATCGATGTGGTAATTAGTGTGAACTGCGTTTCCCCCAAAGCCAATGACGACGCATTTTTTGGCATTAAGCTTAAGGCCATGGTTTTGACACCAGTCGTTGGTCTCAGCGAGGCCTTTCTGTAAGATGTCCACATCACTTGGGGAGTTACTAGTGGCTCCCAGCTTGCAGTCATCTGCGAACTGGTCAGCCAGAGTCCCTCCATGTTGGCCTGGCCTTCTTAGAAGTAGATTTCCCTCCCTGTAAGCTCCTCTAGTGCCTGAGATGTTACTCTATCTCTGATTGTATGGGTCATAATCATGGCTTTCGTCAGTCTATGCTAACAGAGCTGGCAAGGATTCAGTAGTTCATTTTCATTAACAGAAATTATTTGCATTTTTAAGGAGGTCAGATGGGATCTGGCAGAATAAAATAATTATATATATATATATATATATATATATATATATATATATATATATATAATTTTTTTTTTTTTTGCAACTAACCACTCCTTTGTTCTTGATTCCTATGGGACTGTCAGTTTTAAATTACATTATTAGCTTTGCTATAGGCAGAGAGGCTTATCTTATTCCTCTGGAGTACATCTTTCTGAAGTCTGCCTGAATGCATGTTGACACTTCCATACCCATTAGATTCTGGAGTTAACCCTTTTCTGAAGAGAGTCTAGTGTTCGAGATCACGTCAGTGTTAGTGTCCTCTGTTTGTTATTTGGAGTTTATAAGAGAAAAGATGACAGTCCCACATTTCAAGCCTGTTAACTTGCCATGATCTCTTTATTTAGGATGGGGGACTCTTCTTGAAAGTAAAAACTTCAGCAGTAATGATCTCTGAGCTGCAGACATTGATGTGCAGTAAACTGTACACAGTTTTGCACAGTGATAGTATGGCTATGTGAACCTGACCTTTTTGCATGCTATAAGTAGTATTGCTTGTGTCACTATGTGAACCAACCTGTAAAATTTCCAGTCTTTCCTTCCAGAACATGAAAACTAAGGTGTATTACAAACCCTGGATATACACAGGCAAGTGTAGCATTATTTGGAGAGAACCGTAAATATCAGGAAATCTAATCAGCTTGTTTTGCATTTTGCACCATCTAGGCAGAGTATGACAAAGCTAAACAACTATTTTCTTTTTAGAATGTTTGTATAGGATTTTTGTGAAACGCATATTCAAACACACACACAAACACACACACACACACACACACACACACACACACACACACACACACACACACACACACACATAGTTGCATGTCAAAACAATGAACGCTGATATGAGCAAATGCTTTTTTAACCTGTAAATAAGAGCTAATGCTCATATGAGCAGATGTCCTTTTCTGTGAAATTTTTGCTTGCAGATTCTCAGCTGAAGAGTCTTCTGTGTGGAGACATGCGTGAATGGGCGTACCTTCGTTGAAGGTTGTACGTCAGGGCTGGCAACTCGGTACGTAAAAATCTGCTGCCAATCATTAGCGGACCGGAGTTCCGCTGTGGCGACCCCTAACCGGGATAAGCCGAAAGATACAAGTTTTCTGTAGAAGATCCCAGTAAAGTGGAGTCAAGGAATTTGCCCTAATTGCACTGTTATGCACTCTTGGGAATGGGATATATGTTTAGCAGAGGATTTGTCAATGCAAAATTACTTTTCAGTTTATTTGATTTCTATCAGTTTAGATTCACTCTAAACTGATACTTATTTTTGTGTTTACTCTAACATTCGATGTTTGAAAAGATACACGCACGTGCATATATATATGTTATTTGTGCATATCCATCATATGCATATATACATATATATTAGTGCATGTAAAAGAATCACTTCCATAGTTATGATCATAACTATGGAAGTGTTTCTTTTGAGCTGGGTATAGGATTAGAATTGCCTAGACAAAGTAAGATGTTTCTATGTTTAATGTTATTGGCTGCCAAAAAATTACTAGAAAATGAAAATGTAAACCAACCCTGGGATTCAGAAATGCCACTGCTAGGGATGAGCCCTTTTTACCACTGGCGATAGCCGTTTCTGAGTCAGAGACAACCTTTCTGCACTGCTTTACCATGCTGGCCTCCAGCAGCTGTAAATGAGACATTCTGGAAGAGAGGTATATGATAGAGTCATGTGTTGTTCCCCAAAAATACCTACTCTAAACGATTTACACAACTGAGTCATTATTAGAACCGCTCAGCACCATAAATAACCACCACCAGATGACTTGATTAATATTACCAAAAGCTGACATTCTCCCAGTACTTTTAGTGAGTGAGATCACATTAGTGGTAATTGCTGGGGCATTTAGCAGATAGGTGATATTGGGGAGGTTTGCATGTTTGTGGCTGCTGATGCTTGATAGTGCTTGTTTTAATCACTGAATGATTTGGAGGCATGTATATTATCTGATAATGAGGTCTATCCTCATTACAGTTAGTATGTCTCTAAATTGCTGATTTCTGTGATCATTTTACAGGGCACTTTTTGCAGCAGCCTTACTGTTTATGGCTGGCCCATTTCTGAATCCTGGTCCAACTGTAATTGAAATACTGGGCGTTGTAAAGGAGACAGAAGTGTAGATGGGAACCTTAAAAAAAGGAAGGAGAAATTTCATAGAAACAAATGGAATTTATTTATTTTATTTATTGCATTTGTTCACCAGGGAAGTCCACTGGGCCTAAAAGAGCCCATTTTCAGTGATGGCTCAGGGAGAAAATTTCCGAACATAGATACAGAAAAAAAATGTATAAACATTAATTGGTACAGAAGTTGAAACAGTGTTACACATAGTAATTACAGTAATATATAAAGAATATATACTTAGCAGGAATTTAGTTGGTTTGATTACAGTAATATGTACATAATATATACATAAAAGCAGGAATCTAGTTGGTTTGATCACAGTAATATATACAGTAATATATTCAGAATATATACATAAAAGCAGGAACCTAGTTGGTTTGATTACAGTAATATATACAGAATATGTACATAAAGGCAGGAATTTAGCTGGATGCCAGATGAATTCAATCAGAGAAGTATAAACAGAGATGTATTAATCAGCATTATTGTACCATATAATTTGTTGGAACAGTGCATGTCAAATAATTAGGAGTGAAGTTTAAGGGAAGACAGCAGCTGAATAATTCATGCAATGTTACAGTGAGTGATCATGACTAATAAGTTAACATCAATGTATACTGCATGAAAATAACAATGAAAATGTTATGGTGTGTTTTCTTTTGTATTAATGTGCATGTACCTATGCCATCGTTTAAAATTTGATTATTTAATAAAGATACTAAAAAAGGCTGTTCCTAGTCGTAAGGAAAGGAGGACCCTGGAGACAAATTCTAGACCCTACAGAGGTAAACAGGTTGCTAAAATACCAATGTTGAAAGTGTTGACCTTAAAAGGCCTTCTTCCACTACTCTTTGCACAAACATGGCCACATTAGATCTATGGGTTGCCCACCTATATATCCCAATAGCCAGAGGACACAGAAGAATGCAAATATTTGATGCAATGGGTTTCCATTACAGTTCATAAGATCATTGAATTATGGGAGTTTGCTAGGCTAACGGCCCCAGGGCCCTTACAAGCCTAACCAAGTTCAATCTGTGTTCCCAAGGGTGTCTGGTTCAGGCAGACACTAAAATCAGCACCCTTTGCCCCTGTCCAAGAGGGACACAGGTGGAACCCTGGGGGTGAATTTCCATTTAACTGTCCAATCTTCCAAGTTATGCTTAAATAGGTCCAACAAGGGGCTTTGTTTAACATGAATAGGAAGCTTGCCCCAAAAGTGAGGCAACCTCTGTGAGACAAATCTTTCTGTTCAGCAAGTTCTGTTGATATCACATACCAGGTTAAGGTCCTTTGAGCAAGTGACCCGTGTGCCATTTGACTTGTGAATGTGCAGCATTTCCATTAAAGCTGGGTCAGAGATTGCTGTGTGTGCAAGGCACAGGTTTTCTTTGAGCAGTCTGTACGGCACAGAGTAAAGTGACAATGATTTCAATCTGTCCACATAAGACAGATGTTGAAGACCCTTCATTTTTTTTGTAAGGAACCATTGTGTCTCTCCAATTGCTGCAGGTGTTTGGAAAGGAACATACCAAAGAGAGTGTTGTACTGTATTATTGGCCTAGTGAGGGAAGAGTACAGGGTGGTTATAACCTCTTTTTTACTGGAGGCAGTGCCCTTATGAAATGAGCAATATAAAATACCCTTCTTACCATTGTGGAGACATGGTGATCAGTCAAGGTTGCTGTCAACCTGTGTGCCCAGATCTCTCACCACTGACCCTGTGCTTTAGAGTATTGCTATTGATGTGGTAGTTTGCAGGAACATCACCCTTGCCGAAGGGTATGATGATGCATTTTTTGTTTTTGCATTAAGTTTAAAACTTTGACTTTGGCACCAGTCACTAGTCTGCGTAAGACCTTCTTGCAGGATGTTGACATTGCTAGGGGTTTCATTGATCGTTTCCAGTCATCAGCATACTTTGTCAGCCACATTCCTTTAGTTTTAGCCTGTACTACAGAGAAGTAGATTCCGAATAGTAGGGGTCCCAGAACCGATCTCTGTGGAACACCACTGGTTACAGGTCTTCTGGAGGAGATGGAGGCCCTTATTTTGATTGTACGAGTTCTATCAGTAAACCAGTTTACAAACCACCTTGCAATATATGGGTTGATACCCAGTTGGGTGAGTTTATTAATAATACCTGAATTGGGGGATTGTGCAATGGCCTTGGCTAAGTCTTGGTAGGCTGTATGCACAGATTTGCCCTCATCTAGGGCTTTGGTGACTGACTTGAGGAAGTCTCCCAAGTTTAACTGGCATGGTCTCCCCTTGACAAAGCCAAACTGGGTGGGATCGAACGTTTGGAGATTTCTTTATATCTTTTTTAATAAGGTTCATGATTTGTTTCATGGCCTGCTAATGGGTCTGTAGTTCCTGGGGTCTGTGGATGCACCCCCTTTGTGCAAAGGGATGACAGTAGTTGTTTTCCATTCCACTGGGATGAACCCAGTGCTTAGGCTGCGATTGAAAAGTGTACCCAATGGTGATTCTAGTTCCTGTTTTAACCCATGTAGAACACAGCCCAGGATGTTATCTGATCCCATAGAGGCTGTTTTTTGGCCTTGGAGAGTGCATTTAAGACCTGCTCCTCAGGGATACTGGGGGACAGGTGTTAGGGATGCTTTGTGGTATGTATGGTGGGGACAGGGGAGTGAAGTTTTCACTGAAACTGTCAGTCAGCAGGTTTGCTATATTCACAGGTTCTGTATATGTAGTGTCATTAACTATGAGTTCAAAGCAAATCTGGGCCGTACCTTTGAGGTTACGGATGTAACTAAAGAACGCCTTGTGGTTATCCTTAGTTAGGGAAGCTAATTTGGATTTGTAGTTAGTTTTGGAGAGCTTCACTAGGAGTCTTATTAGCTTGTTTTAAGTTGAGGAGGGAGTGTTTCCAGTTTTGACAAAATTCTTTCCTACTCTTGGACAGCAGTTTCTTTTTCCTATTGTATAACCTATTAATGGCAGTTGTGCACCAGGCAGGTACATCTTTCCTTACATATATAGCATTGATTCTGTCAGGTACAGCAGAGTCAATACAGTACTACAGGTGCTTGTATAAAGCATTTATGTATGACTCAGCATAGTTGTGTGTTCCATCAGTGGGGAGGAGGGGCTATGAAGCTATTTATGCCATCATGCAAGAGCTTGTAATTGGCCTTGGAGAAGTTTTTTAGTCAGGTTGTTGCTAAGGGGGAGGTCTTGTGTTATATTGTTACTTCTAGCAAGACTGATTTGTGGTCAGATCTCACCAGGGGTGACCACGCACACACACTGGGGGTGGTGCTGTGGTCCCCCAGGTTGGTGAGCACCAGGTCCAGGATGTTTGAGCCCCTTGTGGGTGTGTGAACTAGCTGGTCCAGGGCATTGGAGTTAATGAAGTCCAGGAACCTTTCGTGAAGTGAGTTAGAACACATATAATTTACCCAGTCTATGGACAAGTAATTAGTCTCCCAAAACCAGGGTGTTTGTGTCTTGATAGACTCAAGTAGATCCAAGTAGACTGAGTGGATACCCTGATTGATGGAGGGGGTCCTACAGCTGGCAATGACCTGAAGAGGGGTCTTACCTACAGTCAATTGTACCTGAAAGAATTCAAGGGAATCATGCTGTTTATATTGATAACCTCCTCCTTTAATTCTCACACCTTCGGTTTTGTGGTCTGACTGTGTGGAAGGAAATGTAACCTGGTATAGCTGGGGTGCTCTCTGCAACCTTAAGTCAAGTCTCAGTGACTGCACAAATGTCAGCATCTTCCAGGCTGAGGACTGCTTCCAGTGAGTGCAGTTTCTGGTTTAGACTCCTAGCATTTAGCAGCATAACCTTGAGGTTATTTTTACATTGGGAATTTTGTTCTTGTGACATTGCTTAAAAAAAAGGCAGTATAGGGATTGCAAGAGCCTTAGGCAGTAATTGAAATCCCAAGGGTGACAGAAGAAGACCATCTCTGGCAAAGCATCGAGATTTGTCAACCATGTCATCCCAGGCTGACAGATACTGGATCCCCCTTGAATGACACCAGAAACTAAGCCAGTTGTTAAAGTCAATCATTTTTTGTTTGTATTGGTGTCATCCTAGGTAAAGGTAAAAAAAATGCTGCTTAAGGCTAGGGACCTATCCTGCCTGAGACGCGATCAGAGAGCATAGTCATGTCTCTTTACATACAGTCCAGTGAGGTACATCTTCAAGTCGTTCACACCAACATGGAATATGACGTAGTCATAACAGTGCCTGTCATTGAGAGACTTGAGTGCATGTGTGATGTGGAAGATCCTGGCATCTGACAGGCAGCTGACTATGACCTTTTCCTTATTCAACCTGATGAGAGAGACATCTGTGCCTCACAACTGAGTCACCTATGACTAAGATGTTTGTTTTTGTATTATGCCTTAGGAGCATAATGCACTGGTGTGTGATACATTATGTGTACTATGTTCTGCAAAAGATGTATTATGTGAAGTGTGCTTGTGTTTGTGAGGTCTGTGATGTTTAGGTAAGTTTCTTGTAAGGACCTGCTCATATATAGGTTTATATGTTGTTGATTTGGTAGGTACAGAAGGTGAGATGCATGCTGACAACTTGCTTAGTTTCTGATGAACTGACTGGTGAGCGAGAGAGCCTGGATTTGTAGGTTCTTGATATAGATGCATTTCTCACATAATGAATTTGTGTGGACTAGAAGTGGTGGGTTGTCAGTGTACGTGAGGCAATTACCCCATTGCCTTAGAATGCTCATGTCGACCTGGCTGGCTGGAGAAACTGTGGGAAATTGTCCATCCATAATGCTAATTAAGTTGATGTGGTCATTGTCCTTTGCAAACACCTTTGGTGCAGCAGATAAACCAAAGTGCTTCGCTGTAGTAGTTGTTTTTATGCAGAACCAATGACTGTTGTATGTCCCGATCTGGACAAAATGTGTTTTCCAAGCAGCAACCTGGAGGTTGCCTAAGAAACCATCTAATTCACATTGGCTTGTGCTCAGAATCAAGGTCTGTCACTCTTAAACCTGTATACAAAATCCCAAGTCCTTTCTGGAGGGTCTATATTAGAACATCGAAGTTTCAAAACTTCGATTGTTCTAATATCGACCCGTATTCAGCGAGCGCTGAAAATATCAAAGCAACAGAAAACTGAATTTTTTCCTAGGGAAAGAATTTGGTTGTCCGTTTCTGTTGCTTTGGTATTTTCAGCGCTGTGGTGGAAAGTTACGGGTCAGGTTCAGGTAAGTGTGTGATTGAGCGCAGGTTAGGTTAGGGTTAGGTATGTGTGTGATTGTGTGGACGTTAGGGTTAGGGCGCGGGTTAGGTGTCTGTGCGATTTGTGTGGACATGAGGGTTAGGGCGGGTTAGGTGTTAGGGTGCGGGTGAGGTAAGTGTGCGATTGTGTGGACAGGAGGGTTAGGGCAGGGTAGGTGAGTTAGGGTTAGGGCGCGGATGAGGTGAGTGTGCGATAGTGATGGACCTTAGGGTTTGGATTAAGGTAAGTGGATAGTTAGTGGGTGTATGTATAGTTTAGTGTAGGGTTAGGTGTAAGATTTTAGGTGTATGTGTGTGGATTGCTGTTTGTTTGGTGTGGTTGTGTTGTATGTGTTTTGGAACAGCGAATATTTTCCCTAGGAAAAATGTGCTGTTCTGTATGTTCGATGTTTTCAACTTTCGTTTAATCAGGTTCGATATTAGAACATTCGAAGTTTTGAAACTTCGGTGTTCTAATATAGACCCTTTTTGGAGAGGCAATGAAAAAAAAATGAACCAAGGATGATGATGAATTAATGAAAAAACACACAAATTAAGCGCTTCTATTCTCTTTACTGTCAGGAACATCTTCAGAATAAATAATTCAAAAACAGTTAAGTAATTAAATACTTTGAATCATAATGTCATCACATCTTACACCAATAAGAATGAATGAGTCATTGAATAAAAGTTAAATATCAAAATATTTAAACCTCTTTATACTTAAAAATACATCTATTAAAATACGTAGAAAAACATAGAAATAATTAAATACATTCATATTTTAATAAACTTTTCATAGAAACACAATAATTTAATCCTGGAGCTAAATCAGCTTGTAAATAAATCTGCCATTTTAGCTCCTGATACTCTAAAACAAATTATTATATTGATCAACAAATGTGTTTGTCTATTTGCTCTATAACAAAAAACAAAAATTTTCTGAAATCTACACATTCTCTTGCATGTCTTGCCAAAACGTTTCTAAAATGTAGCTATTAAGGAATTGCTATCAGACACTGGGAGTTATAAAAGGTATCCAGAGATTATTTAAGGAAAAAGTATCAATAAATAGATCTAGTTCTTTTAGATTTATTACATCAATGTTACATTCCAGTAGATTTATTCAAATATTTAACAGTTGATCAACCACAAATAGGTAAGCTGTTTGGTTAACACCAATCCACCTTTTAGATCGATAGTGTCTGCACCTGTTAATAGAATGGTCATCTTTTCTAGTTTTTTAGATTCAGTTCTCAATCAACAGATTCTCCACAGTACTTTTTATTCCAAAGATTCTTGGGTATTTTTTGAACAACTAAGGAATTACTTAACTAATACTTACCTCCAGAACCGGAGATAATTTGTCTCATCCTGAAACCTCCTGATTCCTGAAGAGTGGACATGGGTGGATAGGTACTGGGCAGACTGCCACACTGCAGAACTTAAATTGTAATGTGCACAGCCAGTCAGGTCACAGACAACTCCATCTTCACTCGCTGTTACTAATCCAATTAATTAAAATGTCTGTCAGTCTACTACTCCACTCTCCAACAATCCTTCCTGAGCATGCCAGACAAACTTCATGACTTACAGTGGACTAAAACAAATTTCTCTTTAGCCACTTCAAGTAAGATGGATGGAAACAACAAACTCCATACAAAATAAGCACCGCTACAAATAATTTAAAATGGTACTTACTACAATTGTGATGTGCTAAATCGGAAACGGACACTTGGTCCTGTGGGCTTACCTGGTAAAAATGTTATAAATGAACTTAAAAAAATCACTAGTTAACTCCTAACTCACAAGCTGGATGCATTTTATCGGCTTTGTACTACAACATTACCCCACCACGATTTCCATACAGGAATGGGCATGGCCAAAATGATTGACAGGGCAAGCCCGTGTGACGTTGCATGGAAAACACGGCTGAGTGACAAGCCATGGAGATTATTCAGTGACATGGTGAATATTCAGTGTGAATATTCATTCTCTGACCGTTGTTAACAGACTTCATGCTTTTTTTATCTTTAATTATACTTACCACAACTTTTACTATACATCTAAACCAGAGATTAAATAAAGTTATCCATATTTTTTACATTTATAAGTGCACCGTCGAAAGCACCGCATGTCCTGGGTGTCTGACTTGGTTTGTCACTTTGTATTTAACCACATACTGTATTCTAGGGTAAGAAGCAGGTCTGAAGGGCAGTATGTACGCAGTATCCACAAGTTCCTGTTTTGGAGCCCACAGTGGTGCACTGTCCCAATCCAAAAGCCATACGTTACCACCAAACCATGAGGTAACCTTTGTAGGTGCAAACACAAAACACACTTCTGTGGAGGATGAAAAACACTACTTTCAAATAACTGCAACAGTGATCTACTTCAAGAAACGCCAAAACCCGAACCATAACCTCTGCACCCCCCACCTTTCTTTAAACACATTTCTGGAGATAAAGCAAAAAGCAATATTCTGAGGCAGTGGAACAATAAATAAATTCAATAAATGCAGTAAAAAAGACCTCCCAGAAAGGTTGCCACCCATACCCCACACCTTTACAGAATTGTAATTTTAAGTCTGTCTAATGGTGTAATAGTTTTTATACATGCAGCATATTGTGTTTGCACCCCTCCCCTTTAAAGAATTGTAAGTCTCAGTCTAATAGTGTACTGTTTTTTTATAAATGCAGCATGATCTGTGTTTGTTTAGCTTTGTACTGAAATAATTACAATGTTTAGCATACTCAGTTTTCTAATGGTCTTCCGATGTTTATTCAAAGCAATTCTAAAAAGTAAACATTCTGCACAGAGTGCTGGGTGGGGTTTGGGCAGTCCTTGCTACTGCGCATCTGGTGGGGTAATGTTCTAATACAAAACCGTTTCATCATCGGGTCTGTATTATGTATTCGAGCACTTAAAGTTTGAATTACTAAAGATCGAACTTTAGTGATCGAATATGTTAAAAACAACATGTAAAAAAAAAAAAAAAAAAAAAAAAAAAAGTAAGTAAGCCCCCCTGCATCCCCCACACCCCCAGCTACTTTAAATATACCAACTCTGAGATAGGAAATTCACCTCGAGGATCACTTCTGTAACTCTGCTTAACAGGCACAGGAAAATAATTTTCTTGGGTGGCAAATGCCAGGGTACCGTTTGGCTAGGCTTATATAGGCTCAATAGCCTAGTACCTACCTATGAACCTATATGAGAACTTACTATGCACAATAGATGTAAGTTCACTTTACACAACAATACCTCAAGCAGAAGGTATGGATTTTGTTAGACATTACTTTAAGTAAACATAAAGATAATTTGGCATGCAATATTAACATAGTATGTCAGTTATTAGAACTAGTCCTCAGTAACTTTTGACAACAGCACATATCAACAAGTAAGTGGAGTAGCTATGGGGGCCTATGTTGTTCCCACCTTCACAAATTTGGTTATGAGCTGGTGGGAAGAAGAATATTTAGTTAAGTTACCATATTAAACATATTAGTTGGGTACTACAGTTAACTTTTTAGAAGTTAAAATCACCATGCTAAAAGTGTCAGATAAATTTATTAGTGCTATTTTTAGGAAAGATACTTTTAGAAATAATTATTTACATTATGAGCGTTACCATCCTACTTTTATGAAATTGAACATTTTTAGGGGGCAGATGATTAGATAAGTCATCTAATTAGTGAAAATCAAAGATTCAAAGAGGAAGTAGAATCACTAAAATTTTTTTCATTACCAGAGGTTATTCCTGAAAATAAGATTAAGGAAATATCAGAGAATATTTCAAGAGAAAGGTATAGTTGGTTTCCTCCTATTTTGAAAATGGGGTTTGTTCCAAAACCCAAATGACAGGAATATAACACATTCGACGAGTGGTTTCAATTAAATCCCTCATTCTTTTCCTTTACCCATTAGTATAGATAGTCCAGGTATTCGTAACATCATTACTGACAACTGGAAAATTATTTTAGGAACACAGAATTGGCCAGGGTCCTTGGCAGAAACCCAGATTTTGTGTTTAAAAAGACAAGAAATTTAAAACAAATCCTGGAGCATTCCTCCAATACAGAGGATGATGAGACTGATAAAAAGAGAGAGGGACATTTACATGCCAAAAGTGTAATTTATTGTAGGTACATTTACTCTGGAAGAATTTTTTATTTTAAACATTTAGATGTCCCATTAACAGCTAAAAAAGGTGCATATGCCAAAGTGGAGGGCTAGTGTACTTTGCATGCTGTTCAGTTGTGATCGTTTTTATGTTGGAAAAACCTTACGTAGGTTGATGGAAAGAATTAGAGAACATGTACTAGCAATAAAGAAAAAGATTTTAGAAATGCGTTGGCAAGACATACAAGAGAATTTATAGATTTCATAAAATTTTCATTTTTTTGTTAGAGCAAATAGACAGAAACACATTTGTTGATCAATATAATCATTTTTAGAGTATCAAGAGCTAAAGTGACAGATTATTTGCAAGCCAATTTAGCTCCAGGATTAAATTATTATGTTATTTCTATTTTTTCTATGTATTTTAATAGCTGTATTTTTGAATATGAAGAGCTTTAAATGTTGTGATATTTAACTTTTATTCAATTACTTGTTCATTCTTATTGGTGTAAGATGTGATGACATCATGATTCAAAGTATTTAAATACTTCATTGTTTTCTAGTTATTTATTCTGAAGAAGTTCCTGACAGTTAAGAGAACAAAAGCGCTTAATAATTTCTTTGTTGTTTTATCATTATCATCATTGGTTTACCAAGTTCTACGTTTTAGTGCAGTTCATTTTTTTGGTGGTTTTATTTATAGTCCGGTATTTAGTCAGTAAGTATGCTGAACAAAAATTCTGCAAGGAGTTAAGGGTGCTGGGCTGTATGGCAGCTTCCATCCTGGTGGTACCTGTAACAAGGCTACCTATGAGAAAGCTACAGTAGTACTTGAAAAACAAATAGAACCAGCAAACCCAGTCTGCAGTCCCCTATTTTCCTTCCTCCCTATTTCAAGAAAGAGCTTTCATGCTGGATTCTACAGGTGCAGCTCAGTCAAGGGGATACTCTTCAAACCAGGCCGGACACTCAGATGCTCCCCATAGACTCCTTGAATATAGCCTGGAGGGTGCACTGTAGAAAAATAAGGGTGAAAGGGAGCCTGGGACTAATATGGCAGTAACTAGTAATAAATGTTTTCAAACCAGTTTGTCAACCAAGGACCTTGTCCATTTCAACAGACAGAGCAATAGTGATGCATAGATCAAACAATGAGATTAGAGCCAACTCCTACTTAGAATGCACACTGTCTTTTCATGCATGGGATCTGGCCTAAATGTCAGAGATGACACACAGCATCATAAAACACGTTTTGGAGAAATTCATTTGCAGACCATCTAAGCAGGGCAAAGTCAAATCCACATGCATGGGTGCTGAACAGCAAGATTTTCCTGGATTTAGTTCACAGATGAGGTGTGCTTGAAGTAGACATTTTTGCTTCTCCACTAAACTTATGGCTGAAGATGTTTGCACCAGGGCATCAACAGTAGAAACCTGAGCAGAAGATACCATCTGCATAAGTGTTTCTCCATTATCCCTTATACCGCGAGTGATAGAAAAGATCAAGGAGGATAAGCCAAAAATGGCATTCATAACCCCATTGTGGCCAGGCAGAAAGAATGTTTCCCCTTAGTCTTCAGCCTAGTAAGGGCAGAAACTGTTTTGCTGCCAAGTGTGTGGACCTCTTGAGTTAAAACCAGGGATCAGTTGTATACAGCAACATGAAAACCCTAATGATGACAACATGGATGACTTAGCATTACCCTTTAGGTACATTTTCAGAATATGTGTATCTCGTTACTTTGGGAGGCCTGGAGCCTGTATAAGGAAATTATACCTGGGAAAGTGGAAAAATTCTTCCTTTGATACCAAATGAGAAGTCAGGACTGGGTTGAGGCATTGAGGTCCATGATCCTTGACTATCTTTCAGACCTTTACAGATCAGGACCCTTTTCAGTGAAGATAAACATTTCATCTTTTTCAGTGCGTTTGCCTTGAGACCCTTTTTACTTCTTGTTGCCAATGAATCAATTCGTCAAGAGAGTTCTGCATTTGAGATTGCACAGAAAATTATCTCCATTTTGCAACCTCAGTTGTGTTCTAGAAAAGCTTACCTTGCCTCCTTTTAAGCTAGCTGCTTCCTTTCCACTAATTTTATTGACATAGAAGGAAACTTTATTAGTGATAGTAACATCTACCAGAAGAACTTTTGGGAACTGCAAGACTTAATGTGCAAAACCACCTTCATCTTCCATAAGGGCAGAGGCATTATGTACACCAGCCCTACCATAATACATAAACCTGCAACAGGAACTGCCTTTGAATCAGACTATCCATCTAATGTTTTCCCAGCACTTAATGTGCATAGGCAGTTGAGATACCACTAGGACAGAAAAAAAAAGACAGTGAAGAGGGGGGAGCCTATTTCCACACCAAGCAGAGACTATATTATAATGGGTAGCACAGTCTGTTTGCATCTATTATAGAGAAAATACACCGGTAGCTTCATTGTGGTAGAGAACAGTTTTTCACAGCAACCATTTGTAACTTAATTTATTTGAAAGTTATTCTAAAGTTGCTGACAAAGACTATATAGTGTGTATCTCTGCATCTGTTTTTTTGTTTTTAGAGTGTAAACTTGATGCTCAGTAGATCATTTGAGATTCCATAATGGTTTGTGCCATATAGGAATATCGTTTAAAGATGGTCATTTGGATGAGTAAGTCAGTTTGTGGATGAATTTTAACTTAAACTGAAGGTAGTCGCTAGCTAAACTCTAACAAGGTTAATCTGTGCAGTGATGAGCAGTGATAAGTACTACTATATGATGAAAAAGAATATGGCCAGATTGTTGCTCTTAAATTGCAAATGTGCCCCCCCCCCACACACACACACACACACACACACACACACACAAGTAATAGCGATGCTGATTGTTTTACTCTAGAATGTCAAATAAATCATAGCCAGCTGGTGGTTCTTGCACTGCAACATGCAGTAGGCACACACATTTAAATAAATCATAGCCAGCTTGTGGTTCTTGCACTGCAACATGCAGTAGGCACACACATTTTGCAGTGATTTTAGCAAGTAGCAAAACATGGGTCTATATTAGAACATCGAAGTTTCAAAACTTTGAATGTTCTAATATCAAACCCTATTCAGCGAAAGATGAAAACATCGAACATACAGAACAGTGGATTTTTTCCTAGGGAAAAAACTTCGCTGTTCCAAAACACATTCACACAACACAAGCACACCAACCAAACAGCAGTCCACACACGTACACCTAACCCTACACTAAACTATACACACACCACTAACTATCCACTTACCTTAACCCAAACCCTAACCCTAAGGTCCGTCACTGTCGCACACTCACCTCACCTGCACCATAACCCTTACTCACCTAACCTGCCCTAACCCTCACATCCACACAATCGCACACATACCTAACCCGCACCCTAACTAACCTAACCTGCACTTAATCGCACATTTAACTGAACCTGACCCATAACTTTCCACCATAGCGCTGAAAATACCGAAGCAACAATAACGGGCAACCAAATTCTTTCCCTAGGAAAAAATTCGGTTTTATGTTGCTTCAATATTTTCAGCTTTTGCTGAATAAGGTTCGATATTAGAACATTCGAAGTTTTATGAAACTTCAATGTTCTAATATAGACCCGCAAAACATTGTGTAGTGTTGGTACTGCCTTCATATTGTCCAAAAAAGTCCATGTTGATGCATACGTTAATCTTAACTTTTTAAGTGAACTAGAGTAATATTCTAAAAATATGCATGACTTTGAACCTTAATTTGCTATTTCTGGCATTGCCCAGAATTCTTGTGGAAAGAAGTTGAGAGTTATAGTATCTGCTGTTCTGGACATTTTCTAAAACTCTCTAAATGGGAAAACCACCCCTGAAGGATCAGAAGCATCAACTCTTCTATAAAGCCGAGGTAAGTACTGAGATTGGTCACACTGGGCTACTGATCTCTAGTGCTTATTTTGCTCGGGTTCATTCACTGATTACTGGCCTTATCTTAACAGGGTCATATCACAGCTCAGTTTCAGAAAAAGAGCATAATCAGAAAATGAATAGTCTGTTTTTTCCCCAACTAGCATCAGCTTTTGTGGGGCCCAAACAGAGTTAAGGATGACTAAGGGACCCCCTCCGCAGCAACAGTTATTGCAGGTGACTAAAACGGGCTATGATGATAGTTTTAGTGTTGAGAATGCCCACCAGCAGGATTAACTAAGTCAAGGGCACTATGGCAGTGGTGAAGTAATTTTATGAAATTGTGAAGTCTTTTATTGACAAACCACAGTTGTTATAACTATCAACATCCTTGAATTTTAAAGGAGATAGGTAATAATAACTCTTGTTTATATCTAGTTTAAGTACACAAGACTGTTGTACTAGCTTTTGCTGGTTTGACAATCATGTTATAAAATATCAAAATAAGAACTTGATGGGGTCGGAGGGGGCCCTCAGTGACATCAGGGTTCACTGGTGTGTAAAGCCAGCTATACTCCAGTTAGTTATAATCCACAGAAGTGTCAGGGTTGACTTGCAGGTGAGCGGCTGTAATTTTTTTTTTTTTTTAATCAGGTCTGTTATGAAATTCTGGGTAATATATTGTTTGTTGTTCTCAGCAAGGGACTTGGGTAATAATGCTCTTTCGTGACCCCACTTTCTACTAAGCCACAGATGTATCAGGGGTGGCTCTTGAACTTTTGTAATAGCTTTGAACCACACTTGCAGTGACCTTCTGGGCAACATGTCCGTCTTTGTCCTCAGTCATTTACCATCTGAGTAATATGCCCTTCCCTATCCTTGTCAGTACTTTTGGCTCTGTGGAGTTCCTGATGACCATAGGTCAGGTAACAGTTAATTTCTTGGTGGTAGGTCTTTCTCTGCAGCAAGTCACTGACCTTTTAATTAATTTGTCCTTCTTAATCTATAACAAGTGCTAAACACTTGAATCTCTGTGGTCAGTTGTAACCCTCTTCCATACCTCTCAACTATCCAGAACTTCTCAGAATGTCCAGATTTTTGCCTGATATTTTTGGTGTATTCCTCGTAAAGATTATTTGCCTGGCAAATCCTTGGACTAAAGTCACTAAATAATAGACATTTGAGTTTCAGACTTTATATTATACAGAATATGCATGCTAATGCAAAACATTGTATTAACTTTCTAAGTTTATAAGAGCAGTATTTAAAATCTGTCCCAGATTTTGGACCTTGTCTCTTCAGTAATTTTTGCTTTGGTCATAATTCTTGTGCTAAGAGGTTGAGTGGTGTGCTTCTTTCAGTAGGAGAAATTCCAGCCCGACATCCTCTAATGATGTTAGAAGGACAACATTGTTCTTCCAAAGTATTTTTGCAAGAAAAAGTGTTAATGTTAAGTTGTCAATCTCGCCTTCATTCTTGCTGGATGGGTTCGGAGCCGATCCTCGGCTCCGTCTCGGCACTTGCTAAGCTCGAGAGCTAATTTTACCAGCTCGAGGCAACCCTATATCCCATGATGCAAGGTGGAGACTACCCAGATCTCGTTTGCCGCTTCGCTAACGAGGTGCCTTCTTTTACCAGCTCTAGGTAAGTGAATATTTTTGAGACTTTTCGTCTACCCCTTGTTTTTTGTTAACCTTAATGACTTACTTTAACCCTATTCCCGTCAGTGTTCCCTTTTTTTCGAGTAATTTATTCCCTTCCCTAGCTTAGGCCTGAGGCCTTCCCCTCCCTAATTTTTTTCCTGTCAGGGATTGTTTGTGTATGACTGTGTGTTATCCCTGTTTATTTTAAATTGTTGGATTGAGTGTTTTTGTGTGTGTGTTACTGTATTGTGTTTCCTCGACACAGTTATGTCGAAGGACACTAAGGTCTCAGGCTTCAAGAAGTGTGACTCGTGCTGTCAGAAGATGTCTCTGACAGACGGTTACACTTGTGTTTATTGCCTGGGACCTTTGCACCTGCAGGACTCTTGTGTTATCTGTCATGCCTTCAGCCCAAGAGTCCTGCAGGAGCAAAGAAATAAGCTGATATTAAGGGGCTTATTAAAGGCAGAGAGCTCCCCAACTAAGTCGGCGCCGGGGAAGCCCTAGAAACCTGTTAAGCCTTCGGCTGAGACTTCCAAGCCGTCGGCTTCGGGTTCACCCTCACCAGGGTCGAGATCGTCTCCGGCCGGAGCCGATCCTTCCACCTTACCAGTCTCAGTATCGGCTCCATCCGGCGCCGATACTGCCCAATCCAGACATTCAGTGTTGGCTCCGGCTGGAGCCGACGTATCTTCGGCTCCGTTGGCTCCATCGATCTCAAAAAAGAGATCTCGATCCCCTTCAGTAGAATCCATACGTTTGGCTCCGAGATCACCCTTGCTCTCGAGCGGAGCCATCGGAGCCGTTCTTCTCGGTCGTCCAGGCTGTCTGATCACGACCTCGAGAGAGTGGTGAGTAGACTATTAAAGGCATTGACCCAAATACTCCATAGCCCATCTCAACAGACTGTAGCTATTTCACATCCACCAAACATTCCTCCTTCGACTCTCTTACAGAGCTCGGAGCCGGAGCTCCTCGGAACCGGCACCATTGTAGCTTCGGAGCCGATACCACCCCTTTCGGCTCCGTTGTCCTCTACTCCAATTTCCTCCTTGAGACCTTCATTGGAGGGATCCGGGCATCTGGTCTCTCTCGTCGGCTCCGAGGGGGCGAGTGGCATCGGACCCTTGTCTGACCCCGTTCTCCCTCTCGGAGCTTCGGCGTTGGTGAGCTCGGCCCCGACATCTGCCTCGGAGCCTTCCCTCTTGGTGAGGCTTGGGGTTCCTATCTCTTCGGAGCGGGAACTTTCTGGTCTCTCTGACGGGGGAGCCTTCGAGGTGATGAGGAGTGTACTAGCCCCTGGGCTTAGTCAATGGACAGTTCCATCAGCTCCTCCCACTACAGTGCCTGCTGACATCTCTTCCCACTCTCTTGCTCCCGGACCCAGAGATCCAACGCCTCAGGTTTCCCCATTGGGAATATCTTCCTCTTCCGAGGCTTCTCCTGATCCATCAGGTGAACCCCCGCGTAAGAGGAGACATGTAAGAGGAAACATCCAGACTCCCCTGAGTCTACTACATCAGATACTGACCTGGATGAGTCGGAGGGATCCCCAAGGTCCTCCTCTGAGAATGTCTCATTCTCAGACATCCTTGAACTCCTTAAGCAGAGGGGGAACTGGCCCTCCCTTAATCCTTCCGAGGACAGTCAGTATACCTGGAGGCGTTCGGATCTCATCCCTCCACCTCCTGGGTGTCTCCGCCTTTCAACCCTCTTATGGAGGTAGTGGCTCGGAAGGCATGGATGGCTCCGGATTTGGTGGAACCTATCCCTAGGAGGCCTTCAAAATTTATTATGGCCCCACAAGATAGACAATATTTAACAAAGGGTGTCCCAGTTGATGCCATGGTGGTGGCTGCTTCCACCAAGAAGGAACTAGCTGATCCTTCAGTGCCTGTCCATCCTCCTAACAAGGATTCTAGGACTATGGACAGGTACGGCAAGTGGATTTTTTCTTCAGCGACTTTTGCCATGAGATCGCTGAACTACTTATGCCACTTCACCCGCCTTCAAAGAGATGTTCTTAAAGAGTTGGGAGAAGTTTTACAGGATCCGTCAGCTGCTGGGTCTCAGGATAAGATTAGCTCACAGCTAGGAATCCTTAACTTCATTGTTAACTCCTCCATGCGGCTCATTTCTTATGCAGCCGATGGAGCGAGTAGGGCCGCAGGCACAGGAGTGGCTTTAAGGCGTCAGTCCTGGATGTGGCTTTGTAATTTTGCAGACCCCTTCAAGGTGTCCTTCACAAACTCCCCCTTTGATGGGTCGACCTTATTTGGACCTCAAGTGAAATACACTTTGACTAGATGCGAACAAGATGGCAAGACTCTTTCTGCCGTAGGAGTCCATTTCTCCACCCCTTCAAGACCTTACCCCAAAGGACAGAAGAGAGGGAAAATGTGGTTCCGCAAATCTCAAGGAGTCACGCCTGATGCACGACGTCAGTTTACCCCCAGAGGCAGAGGGGGTAACAATAATAGACGCCGCCCTAGGGGCAGAGGTGGTCCACAGAATCAGGGTAGCAGAGAGCCTCTTTCTGACAAACCCTTCCAGCATCCCTGAGATGTTGCCCGATTGTCTGCCTTCGGAGGCAGTCGGGGGGAAAATTATCGCTGTAACCAATAGCCTGGCTTTCCCTTTCTCAAGACAAATGGGTACAGTCAATTATATCCGAGGGTTACAAAATTCCCTTTATTCAAACCCCAATTCAACAAAAGGGAACCCTTCCAGACGTTCCACCCGGTCTAAGGGAACTAGCAGTACTAGAAATATCAAAACTGCTAGTAAAAAGAGCCATCCAGCCAGTCCCAGTGGACCAAATAGGATCCGGAATCTACTCAAGGTTCTTTTTAGTTCCAAAAAAGACAGGGGACTGGAGACCAATATTAGATCTGAGCAAACTCAACAAGTTTGTAAAGAAATCAAGATTCCGGATGGTCACACTTCAGTCCATTCTGCCCTTTCTGGGCAAGGATAATTGGATGTGCTCGATAGATCTTCAGGATGCGTACTATCACATAAAAATTCACAGACGCTCCAGAAGATTTCTCCGCTTTCGGCTGGGGACCAGTCACTTCCAATTCAGAGCCCTGCCCTTTGGACTTCACTACAGCCCCCAGAGTGTTCACCAAATGTGTGGCAGTGGTTACGGCTCACCTGAGACGTCAAGGATTCCAGGTGTTTCCATATCTAGACGACTGGCTCCTCACTGCCACCACCAGGCATCAGCTTCTCCAAGCCAGAAATTACACCATTCACATTTGCAGAGGGCTAGGAATTTCTATAAATTTCAAAAAATCTGCCTTGTCACCTTGTCAATCTATTACTTTTATAGGCGCAAGATTGGACACCGTACAACTTTCAGCAAAGTTAACAGACCAAAGGATCTTGGACATTCAAAGACACGTCCAGGTGATTCTTCTCAGCAACAAAATTCAGGCCAGATTTGCTCTGAAGGTATTGGGTCTTATGGCGGCCGCCATAATACTTCTTCCCCTTGCCCGCTTTTACATGCGTCTTCTACAATGGATGCTATTCACCCAATGGTCTTTTCAACAACTTCCCATGCGTCACGAGATCATAGCAACTGCAACTTGCAAAAGGCATCTGACTTGGTGGATATCGTCCCCTCAAATCCATCAAGGCAGACCTTTTGTTCCTCTTGCCCCGATTGCCACGGTTACATCGGACACCTCCCTGATCGGGTAGGGGGGCATTATCAGGGCAGAATGGTCCATGGCACTTGGCAACCTTTCGAGTACCATTGCACATAAATGTTCTGGAGATGAGAGCGGTGCTTTTAACGTTGCAAGCCTTCAACGACTCTCTTCCCCTGGGAACTATTGCAGTCCAAACGGACAATATGTCCGTAGTGTGGTATATAAACAAACAGGGCGGAACCAAGTCCTATCCACTGTGTCGAGAGGCTCTCAGACTTTGGCAATCAGCAATGGGCAATCTCCTCTCACTGGTTTCTGATAGCAACGCACATCCCCGGGAAATCCAACATCATAGCGGACATCATAGCGGACAGATTGAGCAGAGCTGTTCTCATGCCTCATGAGTGGTCTCTCAAACAATCAGTGACAGAAGAGATTTTTCAGAAGTGGGGCCTTCCTTGCTGCGACCCTTTTGCTACACCTCAAAACAGCAAATGCCCAGACTTATTCTCTCTCTTCCCCCTTCCAGGCCATCCCCCCAGAGACGCTCTAACCCAAGATTGGCCCCGGGGACTTCTTTATGCTTTTCCCCCTTTTCTGCTGATACCTCAGCTAATTCAGTAAGCAACCGCCTTGAGAGCCAAGTTGATTCTCATTGCCCCTTATTGGCCTAATGGTTTCCGTTCCTACATCATTTTCTCTTGGTACAGCCATGGCATCTGGACCCGGTTCCAGATCTTCTGACCCACCAGTCGGGTCAACTGCACCAATCCATACCTTCTCTCAACCTCACTGCTTGGTTGCTCCACTTCCATCCTTAGCCAGGCTTCCTATGATTTCTAATCCCTAAAATCTTCTACCAGAAAGATTTACACTAGTAAATGGCGACGTTTCTCTTTCTGGGCAAAAGCTAGGAACATAGACCCCTATACTGCTCCAATTCATTCGGTATTGGACTTCCTAGCTGAGATTTTTCATTCAGGATCCTCTTCATCCACAGTGAAAGTTCAACTGGCAGCCATTTCAAATTTTCATATAGGCCTTTTGGACCACAACATTATGTCACATAAACTTTGCAAGGCATTCCTTCGAGGTATCTTTTTATTGAAACCTCTGATTAGAGACCCCCCACCACAGTGGGATCTAAATTTAATTTTAACATCCTTGATTCTTCCACCGTTCAAACCTGCAGCTGCCTGTTCTTTGAAATTGCTTTCTTGGAAGACACTTTTTCTAGTTGCCATTACTTCTGCCAGGAGAGTATCTGAGCTTCATGCTCTCTGCATTCGTCCTCCCTATTTAATATTCCACAAAGATAGGGTATCTCTAAGGACTAATCCGTCTTTCTTACCAAAAGTGGCATCGCAGACGAACCTAAATCAATCCATTGATCTTCCAGTATTTTTCCTGAATTATTCTGATAGAGCGGAACAAAAGTTACATTGTCTTGATGTTCACCTCCAGCTCCGGTATTATCTGGACAAGACTAAAATTTTTAGGAAATCTGATCAACTGTTTCTATCCTATGAAGAGAGCAGGAAAGGCCTTCCAGTTTCCAAGGTAACTTTATCTAGATGGCTGTCTTCTGTGATCACTTACATTTATCAGCTCAGAGGCAAAGAGTTGATTTCTAAGCCAAAAGCCCATTCTACCAGAGCTCTAGCTACATCTACAGCTTTTCAAGCTAGACTTCCAATAGACACTATTTGTGCAGCAGCCACATGGGCCTCTCCTCATACCTTTGTTTCACATTACAAATTAGACTTGGCCTCCAGAGACAGAGCGAATTTTGGTTCCACCGTTCTCAAGAGTCTGTTCCATTGAGCCACCCAGGATAGAGGTGCTAGGGACGCGGTCCTATCCAGCAAGAATGAAGGCGAGATTGACAACTTAACATTTAGAAGTTATGTACCTACCATAACGTTCCATGTTAGTTGTCTTCTCTCGCCTTCTTTCTTGCGTCCTGCCCTCCATCCCCCTAGCCTGGTCAGACCAGGAAGATTATGCATCTTCTATTAAGAGGTTATTCCCTTTTTCTAGCTGTTCAACTTCTAGTGTCACTAGATTAGGTTGATCCTTTCTAGAGGGTTATGATGTTATTTAGTATTGTTATTTTTCTTCCTCCTCTTCAGTTGGAAGAAAATATTACTATTTCTTTAGCTACCAAACGAGATCTGGGTAGTCTCCGCCTTGCAACATGGGATATAGGGTTGCCTCGAGCTGGTAAAATTAGCTCTCGAGCTTAGCAAGTGCTGAGTCAGAGCCGAGGATCGGCTCCGAACCCATCCAGCAAGAAAGAAGGCGAGAGAAGACAACTAACATGGAACGTTATGGTAGGTACATAACTTCTAATTTAGAGTTTTAATTTGTAAACAGGACTTTGTCTATAAGTGATTCGGTACCAGAAGCAAAACCTACCTGAAGATTGAAGCATTTTTATATATTTCAAGAAGTAATTATTATAGAAAGTGATATTACTACAGTAGAATTAAAATCTTTCAGTGAAGTAAATCACAGTATGTCCTTGTTATCACTGTTGTGATATTCTTCATTCTTGAGATATTCTGCTAAGGATAGCCAAACTTCCATCCAGCATACCAAAGCCTTTACACCTTCCAGGCACCATACATCAGGCATATGTCATACTTGCAAAGTATAAGGTTCATGTGTGACATATGAACACCTAATCCTCAGACCTGCTTTGCCTCCAGTCTGAGCCCTACATTTGAATTCAGTCTGCAAGCCATTCACTGACTTGGTTCAACTACTGAGCCGTTTAAAGATGAGCCCCACTGGGGGTCTCTTCCGTCCTTTTTTGTTTCTTCCTTTTACTTTGATTTACATGCCATCCAGAAAGGGAAAGGAGTATGGGAGGCAGATTCCCCATAAAGATGGACACAAAAAGTGTCTTTTTGTTTGGGTGCTACACTTGACCATATTCAGTGTGCAGTCTCATAGGTTCATAGATTAACCCTAGGCTAACTGCCCTGAAGGGACATTTTAAGCTTAGCAAATAACCCTGGATAAAAGTCAAACCTTGTACCTTTTATGTAAGGTGAAGTCCTTAATCATTATGCCAACACCCCCCCCCCCCAAAAAAAAAGTAGGCTACAAACAGGGTAAGTATCACAACACGCCGCATGGGTATTTGTCCCTGAGACATTCTGCAGTCATCTGTCTTCTCTTTCCATTTATTTGGAGAACCAGCAGTAGAAGCTTTTTGTCAGAGTACCATGTCAGAATCTATCTGTCCTGACATTCAGCCATTGCTTAAAAAAAAAAAAAAAAAAGCCAAAAAGGCGATTACTGATCCTGCTGCTGCCCAGCTGAATGTAGAACATGAAGATTGTCCAGTGCCAACATCAGTATCCTGGAGGCTGACATGCAGCTGTCTACTCCACACGTCCACCGAGACTCTTCCAACATCTGGTGCAGATGTTGGAGAGGAACCATGGCTGATTATTTCAGAGGGGCACAGGGGGTCACCCAAATACTTGATATGGAAGAGCTTCCTGGTATCCTCATTTGAAGCTAGGCAGAGGCCTGAACCCCCTATATTTAAAGTTGATGCTCTTTTAAAAAAGAAGAAAAAGACCAGACATATGTAGCCCCCTGTGGCTAAGAATCCCTACAAAGAATGGCAGGATTTTACTCGGGGGGGGGGGGTTGATGCTCTTGTAGCTATTAAGCCCTTAACCCCCCTCAAAGATTAACTGTTTCTGCTTCTCTTCCCTGGTCTTCCACTGCTTTCAAACATTCTAGGGACTGTGCTTCATCTGATGAAGAGTTAGAGTCTGGTGAGAAAGTCGTTGGATTACTCTTTTCAGAGCCACTGTCTTTTTGACCTGGGGTCTGAAGAAGAGGTTTCACTTTCTCTTGACTCCCCTATAGAAAAGTTGTCCTTCGTGGATACCATGGTTTTTATGATGATAGATTTTAAGCAGAAATGTTCCTAGGTGTCTGACATTCAAAAAATGTACTATGAACTCTTGCAAACAGATTCTCTTTGGCTTTCTGTAGTCACTCCAGTGATGGATGCCCTTTTGGATTATTTCACTTCAGCTTCTTAAGCCCCTGATTCTTAACCTGTTAACCCTAAAGAGGACAGGTTCTATAAAATTCCTGAATCTCAAAAGTCTTTATATAAAAGCATTTCCTCTAATCCTACTCTTCCTGTAGCCACTGATAAACCATCCAAGTTGTCCTCTTCTAAACTTTTACCTTCTGATATGACATCCATGTCATGGATAAGTATGATAAAAGGTATGCACTTCTGCTTCCTTAAGCTTTCAGGGCTATTAATTACCAGATTGATGTATGTCATGGCTGTTCTCCCTACACATGGGGGCATTCTGGCTGATATGACTGCTTCAGAGAGTAAGACTTCTTTCATTTCCCTTTTGAGCTCTGTTTTTCAGGTTGTTTGTCATTCTGTTAAAAGTAGTTATGATGCTGCTGATGCCTCCTTTAGGGCAGTTGTATCTAGATCTGTAATGAGAAGGTATTCTTGGTTATGCCTCCATGTTGTGCCTGAAGACATAAAGGCCAAATTATTAACTCTCCCTTAGACAATCAGAATCTTTTTGGCACTGCTGCTGAATTGTTTGATTGTTTAGGATAAGGGTAAAGTTATGCAGGATTTTAAATAAATCTGTTTTTCTTCTTCCTAAGTTTCAGATAAATTATCCATCTAAACCTTCCTTTATTTGTAGGGAGCCTATTCTAGGGGCAAGAGGGTTTCATTTTTTTTTCAGATCAGCCTTTCTCAGCGTTCGAAGGGTCAAAAGCCTCCTTTCCCTGACAAATCTGCTTCTGTTTGATATGCAACCACCCCTACCACTCTGCCAGATTCCTCTGTCTTGCAGGTTGATTCTTTTTTTTTTTCTTGTTTAGCAATAGACTGAGACCACAGATGTTTGGGTGCTCTCCATTATCCAGAATGGGTATTTTATGGTCTGGAAGTCCCTGCTATTCTCAGTCCTTCAGTACCCTCTTTGTCACCTCCCACATTTTCCTTTGATTCTTTGGTTCTGTTGGTACAGGGAAACATCCGCCCTATCCCCTTATCTCAGCAGGGAACAGGTTTTTATTCCAAGATCTTTCTTGTTTGTGGGTCATGGAAATCTGCTGTTGACCAGCCCTTCTTAACTTTCTCAAGGTTCCCTCTTTCAGGGTGTTGTCTTTTAAGACACTATTTCCCCTTTTGCCACCTCAAGCTTTTCTGATGGACACTTGCCTCAACATTCTTATTCACCCTCTCATTAGGAAGTTTTTATGTTCCTGTGTTTCTTCCTCTCATTATAATTTTTCTGCTTTGCCTTTTTTTTTTCTATAACTCAGAGTCTTGACCAAATGTCTGTCCCCCATGGTAGCCTTCTGCAGACTTCAGGGAATTCAGGTATTCCATTATATGGATGATCTTTTGATTCAAGCACCCTATCAGCAGCTTCTGCTTCAGGATCATCACTGCACTATGCTTCATCGGTGCAGTGTGGGGTTCATCCTCAGTCTCTGTTGACTCCCTCTTAAAATCAACTGTTCCTGAGTTGCAGAATTCAGACCATTCCAAAGATGGCTTGCCTCCAGCCTCCCAAAATCCTCTGTTTGACTGTTTATTTCCAGTTCCTTGTACATCTTCCAGTCTTTCCTGCAAGGAAGTTTTTCTGAGCTCTTGGGTACATGGCATCCACTATTCCCATAGTTCCCATTGCTAAGTTCCACATGTGAAAATATCTCAAGATTGTTTGGCTCCAGCACTGCCATCCTCTGGAGTATCTTGTTCCTCTCTTATTTTGTCTCAGGCTCCACTAGTGGATTCACCAGATTTCCCTGACTCATGCTCTGACTTTTTAGGTTCCTCTCACTACCCAGAGCTGTACATAGATGCTTCTGATCAAGGTTGGGGAGCCTCCTCCAGCAACCTCAAAGTCCAGTATATTTGGTCCAGTCAATAATTAAAAGACTGTATCAACATCAATGAGATGAGGGATCTAATTCTAGTTCTCCAGGCATTTCTCTCCCTTTGGGTTCAGGGTGTGGAAATCAGAAGAAGATGAGAATAGAGAGAGAAGGGAAGATAGTAGAACAGGTAAACAGCTTCAAGTATCTGGGAGGGATGGTTGAGGAGAAGGGAAGTCTGAATGAAGAGATGAAAGCAAGAAGCAGAGGGGCTGCATCCAACTGGCATGGAGTGTCAGGTGTAGTCCGTGGCAGAAGAATTCCAAGGAAGTTGAAAAGTAAGGTTTACAAGACAGTGGTGTGACCAGTACTACTGTATGGTACATAAACTTGGGCAGTAAAGGCAGAATAGTTGAAGCTAGAGGTGATGGAAATGAAGTTCCTGAGAAGGGTCATAGGATGCATACTGTGGGACAGACTAAGAAATGAGGACATAACAGCAGATGCCAAAGTAGCTCCAATTGCAGAAAAGATCAAAGAACAGATTACGGTGGTTTGGACACATGCAGAAAAGCAGAAGACAATCTGGTGAAGAAGATTTGGGACAAACATGAAGGTAAGAGGATGTCCAGCAAAGAGGTGGATGGATTGTGTGAAAGAAGATCAGTGGCAGGCATGAGTGTTGAAGACAGGAGTGTGGCACTGAATCGAGAGAGTTGGCGACAGTTAACACAATTCCCCAACCCCATGTAGAAAAAAAATGGGAAAAAGGGGGCTGATGACTATGATGGGTTCTGGGTCCTCTAAAGGTTTTACAAACAATATCACAGTCATATGGTACATTAAAAAAACAAGGAAACACAAAATCTTACCTTCTTTGTAGCCTAGCTTTTTAGGCTTGGAGTTTTGTAGTCCACCATTGCTTGGTTCTTCAGACAGTTTACAATCCTTCAGAGTGCAGTCTTGTGGCAGACTCTCTCTGTGCAGGTCCAGGACAAATACTCACAAATTGATACTTCACAAGGAGATGTTTTTGGACATAGTACATCAGTGGGGTAATCCTCAAGTAGATCTTTTTGCCTCCCCTCTAAACAGACAACTTCCCTAGTTCTGTTTGAGTGACAAGTCCTGAGGGACTCTCCAAGACTGCTGTACACTGGTTAACAGATTAACTTCAGTTCTCTTAGTGTGGAAAAAAAACTGAAAGGCAAGGGCCAGGAACTGTCACTTTTAATGAATTCGGTTATGGGCTGGATGCCAGCAAAAATGAATCTTATCTATATCCCGAAATAAAACACATGGTCTTCTATGGGGCTTAATGAAGTGAATTGGAGATCTTTACTTTAAGACGTTGATTTTTTAATGTTTTAATTGTTTAATTGCTCAGCTAAATGGTTAATTGAGATTGGATTTTATATTTAAGGAAAACGTTTGTTCTATGATATGTTCTGTAAAGGTGTTTGTACCGAGGTGCTAGAATGGTTTTGTGATTAAAGAAGCTTTTTACAAATGGCGGTTGAGTTTATTCACTAATTGGATCCAGTAGTTGTATAGAAGAATTAACGGTGTGGAGGTTGTTGTCGTGGTTGTGTTTTAAAAATGAAATGAGAGGCTGAAAAAAAATCAAATAGAAAAGTTGAAGAGAAAACACTGTCTGGAAAGAATCCTACATCTGTTCAGCAAAAAGCAGTTCAGGCTCCAGCTTTGGTGCAAGACATAGCTTCTTGTATTGTAGAGGAAAGAGTATGCTAAATGTGTTCAGAGCTGAATAAACTAAAATGAAACACTGAAGGATTATATGAACTCGTATAACAAAAGGGTCTATATGAAATCAGCGAACGCTGATTTATCGACCCTTAAAAAGCAAAAGCTTGAAATCCCGAAGACACGGAACATCAATTTTTTTCCCTGGGAAAAAAAATCTCTGTTCCACAAAAAAAAAAAAAAAAACATTCGAAACACGTGCCCCCATTTAGATATGCCAACTCCAAGATCGCACCACAGCGGAGGAAATGGTAAAGTCCCAAAAACGGCCCAGTGTTTTTTTTCCCCCCTGGGAAAAAAAAAAATCACTGTTCCATCTCTTCAGGATTTCAAGCTTTTGCTTGTAAAGGGTCGATAAGTCAGCGTCCGCTATTTTAAGCATTCGCTGATTTAATATAGACCCTAACAAAAGGCTGGAAAATGAAAGAAGCTTTAAACAGGTATTCAGATGAGCTGATAAAACTGCAAAAATCAGAGGTCTTAATGAAGAAAAGATTTGCAGAGTATGAGACTGTTCAAGAAGAGATGTTTCAAACAGTGGCAGAGCACATAGCGAAATCTGAGATTTTCTTCTATACCAGAGAAACTAGAAGGAACAGACTGTATTAATTTTATAAAGGCACAAATAAGCAACTGGATTGATATTCCACAGCAGAATCTTTTAATTGAAAAGGCAAAGTCTGTATGCTCCAAATATGGCCATGAGAAGACAGCCAAGACCTGTATTAGTAAACATGCAAACCTACCAGCAGAAAGTTGATCTGACAAAACTGTGGCAAAAAGATGATGTATTAAAAGTTGGAGACAGTGCAGCGTTTGTGGAAAATGATTATTCATTGTAATCCAGACAGAAGAGAAACGCATTTATTTTAGCAATCTGGGAATGTCGAGAGGTAGGTGCTGTATCCAGGTGTCTTAAGAATATTTTTCCTGGAAGATCAAAGTTTTTTTATGCAAAACAGGTTAAGGAGGAAATACAAACTTTATCCAACAAAGTGAGCCATCAAGCCTAAGGGGACTCTGCTTCTTTATTCTTCTGATGATAAAGCAAACAGACTATGTCAGTGAAACCTTTTCCACTGTTCCAAAGGAAAATGCATGAAAGACAGAGAAAAGCCCAGGAATTGACTAGAAGAATTAGGAGTACCTTAGAATTGAACCAGAATCTGGATTTGGGAAATAGAGGTGAATAGGAGGAAGACCAACAACAAGAAAATTAGTGAATTAAAGTGAGACTTAAAAAGCATCAGTCACATTTGAGAAATTCAGCTGTATAATATAGAATCTTGTTGTTTATTGGCCGTTTTGGGCTAAATCCTAGCTCTTTCAAGTCCCCTGTTTAAAAACCTGCTTTGGCGCGTTTTTTGCGCTTGTTCCGACTCGGCAAATCTCCTCGTGGTCCTGCAGAGTGGTGCTAGCAGCAGAGAGATGGAAAAGAGTGACTGCTACCTGATTTTAAGTACCTTTTACTGCCTTTACCTTTGCGACTGTCTATTCTCGCCAAAAAGCGAGTAAAAACTGCTCTTTTGTTAGAATTAAGCTTGTTTTCTGCATTTATTTAATACCTGCACTTAAACTTTTTGTTGATTTAAATGTTGAGGCTGCTCACTCAAGTGCGCAAGCCTGTGTAAAGTATTTACTGTGCATTTTCTGTTGCCTGTTTAGAAAAAAAGAAAAAAACAAAAAAAATCCTTGTTTTCCTGCCTTTCCTGAACTAGAATAGTCCCCAATACAGGTATTGCTGTATTCTGGACTTTAGAATAGTTCCTGTGTTGCCCATATCCTTACTTAGATAGAAGGAATCTTCTTTGTTCACCAGTGGTAGTGGGGAGCTTTGAGCAGCCTATCTGTCCCTGGAGGAGTGATCTCAGCACAGAATCTTGTTGTTTATTGGCCGTTTTGGGCTAATTCCTAGCTCTTTCAAGTCCCCCGTTTAAAAACCCGCTTTAGCACGGCTTTGTGCGATTGTACGCATAGCACGGCATCGGACAGCGCCGCCTAAACAGGTTTAAACTATTACAGGCTCCACAGAGTCTGCTCTTCACTTTTTCCCTTGGAACTGATCTGTATCTCAAAGGAAGCACTCTTGTTTTCACTTTATAGCCTTTCACTTGCACTTAGAAGAAATTTTAAAGCACTAAAACCTCTCTTATACTCTTCTAAATACTTAACTGATCCTCCCAGATCAGTCAAAAGTAGTAATCATAAATATCCTGACATGTCTAAAGGTCAGTTTCATGTGTACTCTCCAGTCCAGCTGGTGAATATGGGAATCTTAAGGCAATGGTACAACTGCCTTATGTACACAGAGAACCCTCACCTCCTCCCAACAAACTCAAATATATGAGAGAGATGCAACTATATTGCCAAACTGGAGGCTGAGCTCTCTCGACCCATGACTGGCATGGTCAATCAGGAGAAGAAGGTAACCACGCACACCAAAAATCCAGTCTCACATAGATCTATAGCAACAACAAACCAAACACATAAACACACAAAAACATACTCTGAGGCTCTAAATAAAAATCTGCCTAAGCAGCAGAGACCTCCAAAGCAGACACCCAAACAACTGCTACCCCACAACAATACCCACGTATCACATAGTCCACAAAGTCAGTGTGCCACACAGTCACAGCCCTTAAGACTAAACAACACACCTAATACACTTGTAATAGGTGACTGTATAGTTAGACACACTGACATCCCACTCACCAGGCTGAACAAGGAGAAGGTCACTGTAAACTGTCTGTCGGGTGCCAGGATCCACCACATAACACACGCACTCAGGTCACTCCAAAGCAAGTACAAATATGACTCTGTCATTGTCCATGCTGGTGTGAATGACCCGAGACGTACCTCCCTGGACTACATGAAAAGAGACATAGAGGAGCTCTCTGATCATGTAGCCCAGGCTGGTATGACCCTGACCTTGAGTAGCATCTTACCCTCACCAAGAATGATCCCACAGTATAAAGACAAAATTATAAGTTTTAACAATTGGCTAAAGTATTGGTGACATTCAAAGGGGATCCAGTGTCTGTCAGCCTGGGATGACATGCTCGACAAGTCACGTTGCTTCGCTAGGGACGGCTTGCACCTGTCACCCCTGGGCTTTCGAATACTGGCTAAGGCTCTTGCCACCCCCATAGTGCCTTTTTTAGGCAAGGCTCAAAAGACAAACCCACCTCCATAGACAATAC